>NW_024582593.1:339024-420533 GCF_018398535.1 Haplochromis burtoni | reverse complement strand
GTGTGTGTGTGTGTGTGTGTGTGTGTGTGTGTGTGTGTGTGTGTGTGTGTGTGTGTGTGTGTGTGTGTGTGTGTGTGTGTGTGTGTGTGGCTGTGGTTTTGTTAAAAGTAGGAGGTGAGATCAGGTTGGGCACAGGCTACTGGGATGGCTTGCTGCTTTATTAGCTTCTGTGTCTGTGTGTGAACTTTCACAGCTACTTAATGGAGACAGAACCAAACTTTTCTTGTATGATGCAAATCATTGAGTTGACTAAGGTTAAAGTTAGTGTGTTTGAGTGAAGGAGGTTTGTGGTCTTGAGGTACAGTGAAAGCAAAGAAGTGTGTGCGTGTGTGTGTGTGTGCTTCACACCTTCATTCACTCCTGCTAATTCACCCTCCTGAGTTTCCTGACAGCCAAAAAAAAGCATGTGACAAACAACATACAAACAACACGTCACTTTAATTACCAGCATCCACGCAACCAGGCTGCAGGGCCGAGGTTAATGACCCGCAGCAAGTGTATGCTGAGCTGCTAATTACTGGCTGTGTGTGTGTGTGTGTGTCAGAGGCTTGCCTTTTCCCAACACTCTTCATTTTTCATAACTACAGACTTTACACAATTTGAGCCCAGATTCCAGCTCAACACGTTGTTCCACTGGAATCACTGACTGAGGAACATTTATGTAATTAAATTAGTCCTCAGAAATATTTTTACTCACTTCTTCCACAGTACAGGTGTGTCTTCACAAACTGCTGCTAATGTCCAAGATTCTCTTTCATGGTAGATTATCAGAAAGGTCACAGACTTCCTGCTTATTTAGATTTATTTGCAGAGGAGATGCCCAAGTTTGTAGTTCATGCAGGATTCCGTTTTTTGAACGAGGTCATGCCTGAACACTTTGCATGCATCGTGTTTAAATACTTCTGTTTGATGGTTAAGAGGAAGAAATGATTGTACGATTTACAAATGACAAAGGGGAGCAACACACATCCTGGGTTGTTGGGTCACGATTAGCTGAGGTATGGCCACACGAGTTCATCCCTCTTTGAAACAGAGCAGTCCAGAGAGGGTTAACAAGCCTGACAATAAAGACAAAACATTTTTTTACTGTCTACATACTTTTAGGTCGACTGAATATTAGAATTACACAGTGTTATGTTTGGCAATACATGTGTCTACTTTGCTGTGTGTCTACATTTACGTTGAGAGACGTCTTCCAGCTACTGACCAAAGCCTGCCACATTGTGCTCGGAGAAATTTTTAGATGAAACAAAGTCGACATCTAGAAGATGTTGTTTCCTGCAGCAGTTCCCACACAGAATACTGAAACCAGTCCTGACGGGAAGCTCGACATGTGGGTACGCTTCTCTGTCAGAGCTACAACCCAGAGCACTGTTCGTTTAGCCCATCTGATGGAGCCGAAAACAAAAGGCCTTTGTCTGGGAGCTAGTGTGGGAGACGGGAGGCTGGCTTTGCTGCAGTTCTGCCAGAGTGGATTTTTTAAAAAGATGCAACAATGAAGAAGTGTAGAAGAGTGCATTTTACTCACTCGAGGCAGATTTACAACATTTTAATTATGGAGAGGCAGCACGGAGGGGTGTGGGGTGAGGTGTGGGGTTGGGTGGGGGTGTGTGGATGCAGTTACTTATTAACTTTGTATGCGCTGGTGACGGCTTTTGTGAGGGCTCAGTTTGTTGAGTATAACGCCCAACTCATCACATACTGACACTTTTTAACATCTCCTTTTAATCACTGCCTTTTAGAATGACTGCAGAGTCGCTCCAACAGGCAGGCGAGGCCTTTATTTGCGAAAGGATGTAAAAATATTGGAGGCTCCCCATGACTTCCCTCAGCCTCCGAGTAGAAGGCAGTAGTAGGCATTCACCAGACTTTCAGAAAACCTGACCTCTGACCTTGACCTTGACATCTAGGTCACTGAAATTCAAAGTCGTGCAAGATATTTAGTAGCTGCACCAATGGTACAAATTTCAAAATCCTACATTGCCTCTTTCACCAGTTATCACCTTCACAAACTTGGAGTATTTGTTTGCCTCCACAAACACTTGGTTAGGTTTTAGAAAGAAAAGGTTCACCTACTGATAAAGTTAAGCTCATGTCGGAAGACAAATATCCAACAGGAGAACGCCTGTTTCCTAAACTGTGGTGACTATTGCAACACCAGGAGAGAACATTTGGGGACACTTTGTAAAACAAGGAACAAGAACATCCACAGCCTGCAAACCTACAGCAACTCCAAATCTTGTTTAGGGTAAAAGAGGAACAGCTCTGGCACAAACGTCCTGGTTTCCTGATATTCATCATCCCTCTGTCACTGTCTCTGTTAAATAAAGGCATAAAATGAAAGAAATGTATATTTTCTGAAGTTTTAAGTTTTCTGAAGAAAGACATCCAGCCGACCTCTACATCTGTCATGGTCTGGGTGAGCAGCTGGGAATTTCCATCAGTGCCAGAGCACCCTTGGCTCCGCCCGTGGGCAGGACTTCCTCAGCTTCACGCATCTGGAGCTAATTGGGGCAATCAGGCCAAAGGGGATTTAAGCTCTGCGCTGTCATCTCCTTCCTGCCAGTTCGTCAGTTACCTGATGTTGGTAACCGGCTCTCACATTCATGCTGCTATTCTCAAGTAGATTTACTCGCGCTGTTTCTTGTGCTTCAGGACCTTTTCTCCAGTGTCGACTGCTGCTCACCACTTGGATCTCAGCTTCTTTCCACCTCACTGGGAAATATCTCCAAACCTCACCTGCCTGCCCTCCTGCTCACTCACCACTTTGGATCCAACGAACCCCAGGTCAGCTATTTCACCTTTTTCAAACTCCGAGAAAATCCCTCACCTCTCCCTCAATACCATACCTCCACCTCCTGCAAGTAAGCTGGAAAAACTGTTATACTTACCCTCTTTGGTAATCCACTTTAACCCAGCTCTAACTCCACTCTCCTCTCTCCCCAGTGTGACCAATACTTACCTGCCTAGATCTAGTTGTCCTCACGTTCATGCCACGCTAATAGTTCCACGGCTACATTTCCACACCACAGTTTGCCACGTCCTTGTGTTTTCACATATATTATATATTCACCAATAAATTGTGTTAAAACGCTCTCTTGCCTCCGCCCTGTGTGTCTGCGCTTGGGTTCTATTCAAGTTGCTGGCCTCCGTCCAGCGTGACAACATCACAGCAGTGGCAGCTTTCAGCCTCTGCCAAAGTCTGCATTACATGAAGTGAATTATAAGATGGTGGCTCAACTAAAATTCATATATTTCCTCATACTTGGCTGTGGCTTTTCTGTCCACTATAATAAAAATATTAATAATAATACTTAAGTGTGTGTAGAAACACCTCAAGTCTATTCCAGTCAATGAAATTCTAATTTAATAGTTACAGAAAACCATTGTGTGCTCTGCTTCATTCTTTCATTCGCATTCCTCTCTACTCCTTCACTCTTATTCACTGTGAGTTCTAAGTGAAGTGAATCTTTCATTATCTTCCACAAGCAGGACTGTTAAACTGTCCTTAAAAAGTTAAAGAAGAGCTGCACACAGCCGAGGACTTCCTAATACTCTCTGAGATAATAGTATAATGAGAATTCAAGACAAACCACATCAAACTGTAATAACTGTTCATTAATGATGCTGTATTTACAACATTTCTGGTGTGCTCATAGTATCAGTGGTTAGTCAGCCTGATCATAATTTACATCATAGACTTTAGCTCTTGTTGCATGTTCAGCACCTTCTCTGACCTGATATCAGTCCACTCATGCTAGGTTGTCATCTGCAGTATGTGAACGAGGTCAATAACGATTCGGTGCTCAATCACTAGTATCCTATTCAGTCTATCACAGTAATACAGTAGCACAGAGACTCACATTTACTATTTAAAGGCTGACCAGTGGGTTTGAACATAACCCAAACACCACTGTGTGGGCTCTGAAATACTGTGCGTGATCACATGGTGTTAAAATCCAGAATCCGTAATGAGCATGCTGACACAGCAGATACCACCAGAGATAGCTGATGTTGGCTAACGTGGCTGATAAACTGCTGTCGTTGTGAAAGATAAAGATAAACTTCTGTTTGTTGCACCTTTACAATCAGGACCAATGATGAAATACAACAAGCAACAGAAGGAGCCTTTTCAGTCTTTCTTATCGGGCTTACTCAGAGCTGCTGGTGTGAGTCTGTAGTGAGTTTGGTACAGCATCTCTGCGTCGAAGAGAAGAGCTTATTTAAAAACCAATTTTGCAAATTTGTTAATGCACCAGTGGTGCCAACTAACCATGTCCTCAGTATTAAAACCTGCCCACTCTGATAACAGATATGAGAGACCTTTCCTTAACCCCCAAGATCTTAGAGAATGACAGAATGAGGAAAGGTCAGAGAGGATTTTTGAAATAGGAACTTTCTGGCATCATTTCTGTTATCAACAAGATATCAGTGCACACCTGGTATTTCATTGTGACCCAAGCTTGGCCAAACTTCATCTTAAATTCTCCGGTATCACAAATACACTAAAAATAAAAGCCCCCTCTGCCCCTTTCAGCCTTTCTCCTGAAAATAATCCTATAGATGATTTGGCTTCCATCAACCTGCCCTTCTCTCTTTTCACCTCTCTGTCCTTTCTAGCATTTCTCTCACATTCTTTCATTCGCATTCCTCTCTACTCCTTCCTTCTTCTTCAGGCATTCACTGTTATCGCTCCATTGCTTTCCTTCTTGATCCCCTCTCTTTGCTTTCCTTCTTTCCCACCTACAAATTGAACACAGTTCAGTCCAAACACCGTGCACACTTCTTCCAAATGAAGGCACAACAGCCTATCATGCTGGATGAAATGTAAGAATGCCTTTGTGGTCAGTATCAGTCTGCAGTATAGAGGAATCTGAATCATGCTTTGTGAAAATTAAACTCACTTTAAGAATCTGTAAGAAGTTCTTCAAATTACACACGGGACAAAACTTCAAAAAGGTTTGAAATTGAAGTCGCTTCCCTCAGCGAGCACTTCAGATGTAGCTTTTTAGAGACAAAACTTTGATAAATGCTCAACAGGTCACAGGTTTTTCCAGCATGGGTTCAGTTTTAGAACTTGAAGTGTTTTTTTGATTACAATCTAAGACTTTTTAAGATCCGACTACAAAAGAGAAACCCAATCAACCCTTGGGTGCGCTTGAAAGAAACTAGTCATTACAAGACCATCTCATAATGCAAAGCTGTACCAGACACCCGTACTTACAGGCAGATGTCATCGAACAGACAAAGAGACAGGGTTACTGGCAGGAAATGTTGAAGCGGTCTTTCTTCATAAGCGGTGATGATGTAGAGAATAAAAACAGAGAGCTTGTTTCCCTCTTTTTGAGAGTAGAACCATTGGCCTGTAATATTCAGATATTAATTTGTTACTCAGGTTCTTGGTGACTTCATTCAGAACATCAGACGATGGAGTTACAGCGCTGGTCCTGATGTTCAGACACATTTTACTACAGTAAAATGTGTACAGTCCTTAACTGCAGACTTAGTGAAGTGCAGCACTAATTATTATGTTTTATTATGTTTTGTTTGAGCCAACCTCCAACACTAATCCTCACTCACTGACCCACATCCAAACAGATTTACTTCCAAGAACTGATATATCACAACCGTGACGTTCCCCTTGATCAGGAGTTCCTGAAACTGCTGATAATTTTACACCTTAATCAGGTATTTTTCCAGGAATAAACAGACCTTATCAGAAGTGAATTTATTGCCTCATTCTACATTTTAAATTCTTGCACAGGAACTGAGATCCTTATAAGAATTCCTGTAATCTGAGGGAAGGTCCTGCGGTTGAAACACAACAACAAACATGGCAATTACAGAAAGAAACATTTGTTGGCCAATCATCGGTCAGAAACGGACTTGCCTCTCCTCCAAGAAATGATGATGATGATTTACAGCTCTAACTAATTTGACTCTGAGCATTTCCACACACATAAAATATAGTTCTTTAATGATCTCGTCCCCATAGAAAAATTGTTTACAGGAGACTCAGATATGGTGGTTTCACCAGCTGACAGCCAGCTGACAGACATAATCTCTCCGGTGTGTCTGGGATCGGACATGCTCAGAACACCTCGCCCAGGAGCTGCCTCTTCCAAAGAGGAAAATATTGACACTGCATACAGAGATATTTCAGACAATATTGAGTCAACACAGTATGTCTGTTTCAGTTTGACACGGTATATGAGCTCCATAGAAAACCCTTTGTTTCCACTTTGCTGTGAGAGAAGTCAATTATTCAGCTGGACTAGTTACACAATGACTGCACTTACATGATGCCTAATATTTTCCATAATTTGGACAACCTATCAGGGTCTTTCAAAAGATGCAAACAGGGTGGCTAGCTCAGACCCCGGATTTCAATCCATCGACAGCTGCTCTCTTCCAGCTTCAAACATGAACGGCACACACCTGAAGCACTGAAATGAGCACAGATAAGCTCGCCCGAAGCGCAATAATTACATAGTGAAAGAGGAATTTTACTTTTTTTTTTTCCCCCACTTTTTCTTTCTGCAGGTGAACACTGAATCACTCTCCCAGGTGTTCCTGCTCCTCCCTCACATCATCCTCTTGTCTTTCACTGGGAGATAATCAAGACTGGCATCCGAGAGTTGGGGGGGAAGGTAGAGCTGACTGAAGAAGGGATGATGTGTAAAACAGGAGAGAGGACAGAGTATCGCCTTGTTTGCGCTCAACAAGAAAATTGAAGGCCAAAAGTGACATCATCGTCCAGGTTTTGTAACTGGGCTCAAGTAAACCTTCATCTCTGCCCAGCTGCTTTTAAAGCAGAGACGAACACAAAGTAAGAGCTTATTCACACGACTGAAGAAAATACATACCGCTAAAGTTTACAGCACAGGACATTTGGAACATGTCTCTGGTTTGAAACAGTAAATAGCACCACACAGCAACAATTCAGTTCATTTCACTATTAGTTATTTAGCACCAAATCACAACAGTCACATCAAAGCCCTTCATATTATACGGGAAAGACCCTACAGTGACACAAAGAAAACCAAAACAATCATATGAAGCATGCTCAGTAGGAGATATATATGGATATGCTCCCGTGAAGGTGGGGAAACAGCCAGCTGCTGAACACCTCATCTCAACTCCCACCAAATACCATCAATCAGAGAGTCTCATGCCAACCAATCAGAGTGAAACTGAAAACTATCAACAGAATACATTTGGGTTTTCTAAGATGAACAAACGGATGTGAAACAGACATTTTCATGGCATAAAACTGGCTTTTCTTTTGCCGATGCTCGTGTTATATGGAACAAACTTGCTGGACTCTCTGCAAACTGAAAGGCTTCACAGCAACACAGTAACTCTTTAAAGAAAGTGTGGCATCGTCTGTGCTGTTGGATAAAAATACTTAGAAATATCTTTATTTTGCAGTACTCAGTCAATTTCATAATCAGCACCTTTTGAGTTTGAATGATGCATTTTCAGTAGTTTCATGTTAACGGTGCACATTCTGCTGGAACCTTTAAAGATCTGTAATGAAGATTATAAGGGGCGGATGTAATTTTGCTCAGTAATGTATCAGCCCACTATTATGCTCATTATTTCCTCTGATTATTATTGGAAAAGAGTGAGAAGAGTGTCCAATAAACAGCCTCAAACTGACGATTAAAAACAGATCAAAGAGGAAAAACAACAACTTGTCACGTCAAGTTAAGCTGGAAGCGAAACACCGTTCATTTGTTCATTTTCTGGTCAGATTTCTTATTTTATAGTATAACCAAGCATCATATTTTACACTGGTTAACTGGTTACTGTAACCGTGAAATAAATATGGCACAAAAGGTGTAAAGTAAATGTACTTAGTTACACGTGCAGAAGAGAAAACAGAAAAAAAGTGAAGGTAGAGATAAAAACTGAGGGATGAGGGGAGGACGCCAAGCTGACTGATAAAATCTGGACCGTCCCACAACCACACACCCACATCATGTTATGAAATATGTAGGAACGACCCTTCCCCGGCCTCTCGCTGCCTCCAGAGGAACGACTTAACCGAGGAGGACCAGAGGATCTTATTTAAACACGATTTCTGAGCAGTTAAAAGTCTTCTTTTAACACAAACGCTACTTCGTGTCTTTCATGTCTAATAGTCTTTTCTGTGATTATGTGTATTATGAAGAACACAGCAAGATGTGTGCACAACCTCAGCTGCTCCTTCTCACGTCTCATCGGCTGCGTTGCATCGATTCCTTAAAACCACACACCGAAATTTAATAATAATAATGTATACTTAATTGATCCCCCGTGGGGAAATTCCTCTCTGCATTTAATCCATTCACACTGTGAAGCAGTGGGCAGCCATTAGGCGCCCAGGCTTGAAATCATTTCCTTACTGTCTAAAAAATTCAGTACACCATAATTATGATTAATTAGCAGTGTTGGTGGAGGGTGACATTAACAATTTGCGGCTGCTGATCCCTGATAACGTTCCGAGCCCAGACAGGACAAAAACTAATCACAGCGAGTCAGCGGCAGGAAGGAAAAAGAAATTCTGGTCAGGGTGGAAAAGATTTTAAACGTTGTTCAGATGCCAGCAGGATGCTGGAACGCACGGAAACGTTAAGAAAAAGAAAACAGAAGAAACAAAAGGCATGTTTGTGGGAAATGAACTAATAATTAATCATATTTTGAAAAACTTTTTGGACTTCATGAGACTTGAAACTCTTTTTTTTAAGATGAAAGCTCCAATATCAGAGCACACTCCTCACTTCAAAGAACAAGTTTTTTACATATTTTGCTGACTAATCATTAAAACAGGACCAGATTTTTTTTTTAAAAACTGGATTTTATTTCGCGAGTATGAACGGTTGTCTGTCTCTGTGTGTTAGCCTTGCAGCAGCCTGGCGACCTGTCCAGGGTGTACGCCTCTCGCCCTACGGTATGGGCTCCAGCCCTCCACATCCCTGAATTGGATAAGCAAAATACAATAAATGGATGGATGGATGGATGGATAGTTTAGGAATCAATTTAGGTGATTCAGGCATGTCATGCTGGGAGCAGACGCGGGACTCGCTGGACAGATTCCATCTCTCTGCAAGACTGGAGATGACCGTACTCCCCCAGATAAGCTGGAGGAAGATTTCAGGATCAGGGAAGTCTGTGCTTATCTTAGATGGCTGCCCCCACAACTCAAATCCAGACAGGCAGTAGAAAATGGATGGTTTGAAACAAATCACCAGCAACTCAGGAAGTCTGAGCATTATGTTGTCAAACGTTGTGGTCATACTGTGAGATCTGGGAACTGGAATCACAGTCAGAGTTGTGTTTGTAAGGTCGAGTGTAGATGCTCCGCTGTCAGGTCAGTGACCGAGCTGAGCAGCTAGGAAGGCGTGCTGCTTTTAGTTTTGGCAAGTGACAGAAAGCACATTTCTACAGCTTCTGGTTCCATCTCGATAAAGCCCCATGTTCACGTCATCAGATAAAAACAACTCAGCACCGTCTGTCAGCCTGTGCATTTCACTCAGGCTTCGTTTTTATCAGTAAGAAATGGGGAGATAATTGGTAAGAGCAACGTCCTGATGGGAGTTGCTCCGTGAAGCTGATACGTTGCATCATTTTCAGTCAGTGCAATACTTTTGGCAGTGAGTGTGAAGGAGACCTGGTCTGAGTCTGCAGCATTAGCATACTGTGGTTCTGCAACAATAGTCGTACTGTGGTGCAGCACTCGGAAGACTTGCGCTCTGCTGAGTGTGTGGAAACTTCAGAGCTTCAGAACAAACAGCAGAATACATTTACTGGAACCTCACCAGACCCACAGCTACAGCGTTAGCTTGTGTTTGGAGGGCACAGCAACTTTAAACAGATTGGCATGTGACCCTTAACGGACTGACGTGTCAGAGAGGAGAAGGCCCCACGCTGCTGTCAGACCAAAGGTCTCTCTCTCTCTCTCCCCCTCGCTCGTTCTCTAATATTTACAGCTTCCTGTGTGATTGTTTCAGAGCTGCAGTTTATCAGCCGGTCAGCAGCAGCACACACATGTCGGTTATGTGTTTGTCACCAGAAGAACAGCGACCACCGCTAACCCCTGTGCACATGTGTGTGTGTGCTGTGGTTTAGGACTGCTGGGAACTTTACGAGTGTGTGTGAACCGCACGGTTTGGCTTGCAGCTGCTGATGAGGTATGGAAAATGCATTAAACGTACTCTCCCCCCCCCCCCCTTCACCTCTTTCCTCTTGCTCGCCCCTCGCTTTTCTCTCTCTCACTTGGAGTTTGAATTTTTCAGTTTAATGAGTGTTATTGGCAGAAACATGGAAAACATGGACAGCCAGCAGTTCCCTGCTCTCGGTCCTCCACTCCTGCATTTCTCCTTGAACACTGAAATCTAAGAAAAACACTCACATGGCCAAAAGTCTGTGGATGCCCCACTTTTCCCACGGCTGCCGTGCAAGAATTTGGCCGAACTTTGGTCCCATCCGATGCCACTGGCACCCAGAGCCAGCGCTGTCAGAGTAGTTTGAGCGTGCATGTTTGTCAAACCCTTGATAATAAGCTTGCAATGACTGTATGCAGTCTGTACTGGGTGCACGTTTCTGAGGAGACCCAGCGGTTGCAGCCATTTGTTCTTATTTTGACTCGTGAACATGAAATATCTCTTTAAATGAAAATTAATCCATGTAATTTAATGCTGTAGAAAAACAAAGAAAATCCTTTCTCTCGACTCAGTTTACACGCCGTTATAGAACTACGTCCAGGTACAGTGCTCTAATGCAAGCCACACTGATGAACATAAACAACTTTCATTTCTGCTGAGGTCACCTTCTGTGACCTCCATTGGAAATGTCAACATTTCCAATGGAAATAAAATAAAAATAATAAAAACAGCAGAGTCGGGCTGACAGAGCCCAAACCTGCACAGATGAGTCTGTGGGCACCACCCACTACACCTTCATTCAGACACAAGCTCTGAAAAAAGCCATACAGTGAGGAGAAAAAGAAAATACACTAACAAACCAAGTTTCAATCAAACTGATCTTCTGAACAAATGAAGTAACCAGAAAGATACAAACGAAGCAAACAACCAACAAATGTTTGATTAGTTCATTGGCCAAAAGCTGAACAATCAGAGGAAAACATAACTGGATTACAGGAAAGTGTTGACAAACAGAGGATTGAATCAGAGTACAAAACACCAAAAAAACCCTTTCCAGAGCTCTCCTCTGTTTTTAAACAGAACCATAAAACCATGGAAAAATAACCAAACTAATCACTAAACACACATCATTAAACACAGCGGCTTTAATCTATAAAACGAAACTTTTTAAACTCTGTTAGGCTTCAGAACAGGTTTCTGGCCCAGTGTTGTCTAATTTGGCTCCAAATCGAACGTGAAACTGATTCCAGGAACCAAACCTCCCTCACACCACTCACAAACATTGGGTAGGTTAAAGTAAAAAACAAAAAGACGTCTGTAGGTGTTAGAGTGATGCCTGCGACAGAAAGACATGCATGGATGTGAGAGGATGAATTTCTGACCTCATGGGAATGAATGAATGAAAGCATCAGAGCATGATCGCTGCTGACATGCTCTCCACGGAATAAAAAATAAACCAGATGGAAAAGATATCTGACTGCAGGCTTCAGGAACATGGCGGGTGGTTCTCGTTAATGGAAGCATGAAGAAGAGGAGGCATGCTCCAACACAGACATGGAAAATATGAAAAAACAAAGTGGGATGAAGCGGGAAGCAAACGATGGAAACTCGGGGAGAAGAAGAGACAAAATGAAAGATCACTGCTGTCAGATGAAAACGCTGCATCCCTGGGAATGCCGGTTTTCCCATAGTTTAAGCTTCGAAAGAATCTTTTACACGTGGCTCATTTCTTTATTCAGAGGAACGTAGAGCATGAGCACTCCCTCAAAAACGCAGCGTCTTTTCCCAACAGCAGCTGAACACAAAGAGAACATGAACAAAGCAAAGAAACACAAAATGGTCATGTCCACGAGCCTTTCACAATAAAAGGCATTTTCACAGGGAAAGGAAATGCAAGCAAGCCCCATGTTTAATTAAAATAATCACACAAACATCTGAAAATGACATTTAATGGATGATTTCATGTCATTAGAAGCACAGATTCATTGTAATTAAAGCAATTATCACAGAGCGAGCAGCTTTAATCAAGGAAAAACTTCACATTCATGTTCACTCCAAAGATTCAACGAGTGAACAAAATGAGACTGAGAGTGAAAGCAGACTTTACTCCGCTCTGAAACTCTGACATTTAATCATTGTGCAGTCGCTCTGACGGCTGCTGAGGGCCTTTTATCGTTTTGCTGTGTCAGAGGAAGAATTTTGTGCTGCGTTGCCCTCACAGCTGCGAGCGTTCAGGAAGTCCTCCACAAACACTGAATGATTCCGGTGTCAACTGGAGGAAGGGTGGTCAAAACACACACAAAGATCCATGTTTGTGTTCTACACCTGTGAGCACCTTAATGACATCAAACAGTCTTCACTGCCACACTTTCGTGTTTCAGCAGCGGTTTCGGTCTCAGGGAGGTTCTCTGTGGTTGCAGCGACGTGCTACTGATGAACATAATGAGATTGAAATAATCTGTAGGTGCAGCTTCATTTTGATTCCTTGAGCTTTAGTTTCTCCTTTTCTGTGTGTTTGCTGTTTTCTTGTTATGATTTACCAGTTTTATTTCATTATCTATGATTACTTTCAGCTGTGTTTAGTTCCCCGCCTGTTTCCTGTTCCTTTATTGCCTCCTGTATGCTTTAAAGCAGCGATGGGTTTTAGATGTGCGTTTGATCCAACACAGCTGATTTAAATGGCTAAATTACTCCTCAACATGTCTTGAATGCTGTGTCCGAATTTAGGGGAAGGATGCTCATAAGGACACTACCTACCTACGTCACAAGGTAGTGTCCTTAGATGGACAGGTAGTCAGGAAGTGAGCAGCTGTGGACAGCCCCCTTTTTTCTCCATAGAAACTTTATTGAACAAACAATGAGTATGCAACATAACAGATGGGCTGTGGACAGCCTTTTAGCCTTCAAGTCTGCCCTTACTTCCGTGTTTTTATGGTCACTAGTGCCACAACTCGAAAACTTTAAAATGGACCCAGAAATGTCGCTCCGTTTTTTTTGTACATTTGTAATTCTCGAGGAACTAGAAAAACCTTATCGTCGTCGCCGGCACGTTTTGTAGCTTAGGCTCAACAGAGACAAACATATGCAGGTAAAATAATTTCCTTTAATCTACACACATTTAGGAATTACTCAGCTAATTACATGGATAATTGAATCATTGCCGGTGTTGTGCCAAAAAGTGCCTGCCAAAACTGATTTCCAATGTTTCCGTGTGTAATATCTTTATGTATGTTGGTAAATAGACTTCGGTGAACAGGGTTCACAAAGCGGTTATATAATTTAAAAATTACCTGTTTTTCAAGTGTCTTTATAACTCTGTGTTATTGTACCGACATTATAACCAATCTGATCTTTTTTGTCCACTTAAAGTATGTTTACAGAGCTGTTGATATATTTGTTGCGCTGTCTGCTGTCCTCTTGACCAGATTACTCATAAAAAATAAATTTTCAATGTCAACAACATTTTTTTTTGAACTGGATAAATAAAGGATATTTAAAAGTCTGCCAACAACTGATTGCAGCTTCTACCTTGTTACAGGAATGTTGTTTGAGGCTCAAGGTGACTTGATATCATTCACGAGGGATACATTTGACATGTGTTTCACGTATTATAGACCAACATGTTATTCATAGCAGTTTAAATACGAGCAATCAGTTTTTGGCAGACTATCATTTTTTGGCACAACACCAGTCATTCAGTGACAATTACTGTTTTAATTAATTAATTTATTAATAACATAAAACCTCTACACTAATGCAACACATATAACAATGTAACAAATATATCCAAATAAATTAATTTCTTAATGCATAACTCATTTTGGAACTAATCTTTCTAGAAGTGAAAACAGTCTGTCCATCCTCTCCCTGCTCTCCTCTCCTCAGCCTCTGCATTTTTAGGAGGACGCTGCTAATAAAGTTACACAATTACACAGTACATTCACGTTTATTATTATATTTACAAGATACCACAGTTTTTGTCTTGGTTGGACCATTTTATGTGGTTGTATTTATCCGCGACACCTTAAAGGCTCCGTGTCTGACATAAACCAGTCTGTGGCGCAAAAAAGGTTGGGGACCGCTGCTGTGGGGTAATAGGACAGCATGAGGGTTAATAGGACCGTACTCATATGAATATGATGTGTAAATTGATTTATTCTTGTACCTCCACGCCATAGCGGCCCAATTCTTCACCCCAGTGAAGAGGTGATCGTTTTCTCCTCCTTTTAATAAATTAAGCCGTTTGGTCTTTGTTCCCCATAACATGTCACCAATTAAAAAAAAATCTAAATTAGCTGTATGTAAGCGGCAATACATGAAAAACTGCGGGACCCACCATACAAGCTGGTTTACGGTTATTTAAATAAAAATTTAAAAAAAATGTCTATGCAGATGCCCAAAGCTTAACAACACGACCACTATAACAATTTAACTTTTGTACAACCAGATTTTCATATACCTACATTTGAAAGTGTTTTCCGCTCCCGCTTCGACCCCCGTCGTTATCAGAAACAAATCTCCTCTATGACCAGCAATGAATCCTGGGATATGGTAGGACACGAAGGCTACATCAGGGCAGGGATAGCTCAGTAGGTAGAGTGGTGGCCCCATGATCGGAAGGTCGGGGGTTCGATTCCCCTGAACAGCTACCCTGAGGTACCCCTGAGCAAGGTACCGTCCCTACACACTGCTCCCCGGGCGCCCAATGGCTGCCCACTGCTTCACTGAGTGAATGGGTTAAATGCAGAGAGGGATTTTCCCCACGGGGACCAATAAGGTACACTTTCTTTCTTTTTCTACATCGGACCCATCCTTAAAATTTGTGGAAAAGTAAGACGCATTTGTCGCCACATTTTGAGTACTCTTCGAATTCGGACAGCCTTTGTCTCGTTGCTGTGACGTCATTGCCTCCAAATATGGCATTTTAAGCATCCTTCCCCTGAATTCGGACACAACCAAAGTAATGAGGCCTAAAATAAAAATCATTTATTTCAGGTGTGTTGACCCAGGGTAATATCTAAAACCTGCAGGACACTGGCCCTTGAGGCCTGGAGTTCCCCACCCCTGCTTTAAAGCCTCAGGTTGCTGGTGTGCCTGTTCATGCCTAGTGTATCCACAGCCCCTTTGGACTATTGGGTCACCTGAATAAAGGTTTGTTTACTGTTAATTCATTCTGTACCTGAAACCAACATCGTGACATGAAGCCCATCCTCCCTGCACTAGCTCTGTGTTTATCAAAATCCTGGATCTAATCCTTCCCCCTACCTTTTTCTTTCTTTTCCCAGGTTGACGCAAGCATGAAGTTTTATATATTGTATCTGTGTTCACGCTGTGAGGTTTTCTACTTTCAAATAGTAAAAAGAAAAATACAGCCTTCTGGGTCGTTTTGCCCCTCGCACCAAGGACTGCAGCTCAACTCTCAGATGGACCCGATGATTTTTACACTTCCTCGTATGTTAGCGAGGAAGTCGAGCTGACCGTAACTCAAAGAGGTGATGTTTGCATTCACATACACAAACAAATAAATTCAATTTTCATGATGGTTTCGTGTTTTGTCATCAGACGGCATCGCTCTGTAACTGAGAACACTGATGCCTGTTCCTGAGCCTCTCCTGCAGAGGTGACCTGCAGGCGTTTTCCTTGTGTTTTAAAGTGCGAGTGAACGTATTTGTCATGTTCTCCATGTGGGTGCTGCTGTGGCTGCAGTGGTGAACTCTTCAAAATATCCACGCTGCCCAATAACACAGCAAACATCACTAAAAACATGTCATCAGGAAGTAGCCCAGTAACTCCAACTACTGCCTGAACACACACTGCAGTTGGAGTGTCTTCAGTATTCAGATGATTACGGTTTTATTCCTGCTCGCGATTTAGGGGTTGAAGGTTTATTTATTAGAATATGTGTGATTTTTTTTTCCTGTCGGTGTGACAGCTGTGAGGGCAGCACGGCTTTCCTGCTTCAGTGAATAAATAAAAGTAAGATCTATTTGTCCTGGATTTTCCCATTCAGGCAGAGTTAAAACCATCGAGTCCTACCGTGTCTGTGCAGGGTCATCCACAGCAGAACCACCGGGACAACGTGACGAAGTCTCCACCTTCCTCCTCTTCCTCCTCCGCCTTCACCTCTAAAGGTCTCCCTGGAAAAGCAGACGAAGAAGGAAATTTTCAGCATAGTGCATTCCGACTTTTTCATATTCTGAACATGAATCCTGTTTTTCTTGGATGAAAACTCCACATTTTATGATTCATTTGCTCTCTGAACCATTTTCAACTTATTTGCTGTCATTTTTCAGTCCGAGCAACAGAAAAGCATCAGCGGGAACAAAGAGCCTTCCACTTCGCTCTAGAGTGGGTGGAGTGCAACTTGACCTGATGCAAATTTACTGTGTCTCAGTAATTCCTAATTCAACATAACTATGGATAATTTCATGACAAAAAAGGAGCTTCAAATGCTTCTCACCAGTCACATTCAAATGTGTCCTGCAGCCCTGAAACTGACGAGAGACCTGTGAATAAACGAGTGACTGCAGATCACATGTGTTTGCGTGTCAGACAATCACACCCCCGGGGAACCAATCAAACTGCTCCAATGCAGAGAGAAGCTAATGAGAGGACTTGTTGTATCAAAGAGTTTCACTTCAGCAAAGTGAAGCAGCTTTAAAGCAAATTCAAATCTTATCTCAGTTCATTCATTAAGTTTTCCGCAACAATGGCTCAGGACCTACTAAGGGTCACAGAGGGCACAGGAACAAGCCCGACCTATGGAGACCCCATCGACAACACACAGAACAAAAGCATCAGCTGACGTCCACGCCCCAACGGGTCGGAGGTGTTATAGAGGAGGGAGAGTTCATGTTTGCCTATGTGAGAAGACTGAAGGTAGTTATCCCAACAGGAATGACTTCTATCCTTCAAGGAAATGTTTAAATAAAGCCGACATCAGTGGGTTAAACTGTTTATATTACATATCTTCAGTCAGGTACCCATACTCTAGGCTTGCTCTCTGTGGCATTGTTTGCAGCATAACATTATTCAAAATCAAATTTAATATAATCAAAGAGTCACTTGATTTGCAACTTAATGAAAAACTGTGGAAAGTCTCCAAATTAAAAAAAAGTCCAATAACACATCTGAATGTGTCCGTTTGGGAGTATTTCAGTCCCACACAGGGATCCAAACTAGTCAGCCACATTCAGGAAGATGTTCCAGGCACAGCGTCAGCACACCATTGTTTCATGTTTTATTCACCCATCAGCTGGATCCTGCCAATCTATCACACACACACAAACACACACATCCACTGTCAGCCATCTGACACCTCTTATTTTCCTGACGGCTGTGAGGTCGGGACACTTTTATCTCAGCACAGATGAAACCAAAAGGTCGAGTGAGGCTGTCATCTATAGTTTATCAGGGTTAACCATCCAGTGATCCAAATCTCAAAGGCCTCTGGGAGGAACAGCGATGTGGAGACCCAGCTCGTCTCTTCCTGATTTAGTCTCTTCCTGCAGTTGAAACGAATGTTTACAGTACTCACACACACACACACACACATCGGGCGGGGGTATCTAATTGACATAACGCTTTCCCTAGCCCCTTACCCTAATCCTAACCATGAAAAATGAATGCCTAACCCTAACCAAACTGTAACCCTGTCACTGAAACCACATTTTGAGTCTCAAAAATGCCTTCAAACCAGGATTTTGATCCCCATAATCGCTGTTGGTAACACACACACACGTACACACACACACACACACATGTATACACACACAGCAGTGCAGGATGCTGAAACCACAGTCACAAAGGTTTTCTACCAAAGTCCTTTCCAGTTATTTTCCACAGACACACACAGTGGGTTTGTGGAGGTTTTGTTTGTCGCCTGTGTATAAATTATAAATAGTAATAAATACCCGCAGCATCACACAGACAGTCTGCTTATTAAAAGCAGGATCTTATAATCTGCTCCTTCCACATATCCAACTCCAGGTTTGCTTGAATCACTGCTAATGAAGTTTCTCTGGATAATTCCTCACTTAATCAATTATTATTAATTATTAAGAAGGCTGATAATTAACTACTCTCATTATTAATATGTATATTAATATGTATTTATTTGTTTATTTTTGTTTACGATCTACCAAAATATCCTACTGCTGTTTTTTTGAATAACTTGAATAACTTTTAATGCACCTGGGCTCAGCAGACAGAGGGCCAAGTGGCAGATGACAGAAAACATGAAATTACAGCGGTTTCAAGGAAGGAAGTGACATCATCTGTGCACTATGTGCTTAACGCAGTGAAGTGAATCTAAAGTTTGTTTTCGGTGTCTCGGACGGTCCCTCATGACTCTGGCTGAGTTGATTTGATTGTATTTTGTTGTCTCTGTTGTCAGGAGACTGTAAAATGCAGAGAAGTGACAGCTGTGCTAAAAACTGAGCAAGAGCATAAACTCGGCTCCTCTTTCATGGTTACTGAGTTATAAGATCACGTAATACTAAACTATGAATCACAGCAAAAATGACCCGAAGACCGAGAAAAGTTGTTCACAGCTTAAAAACTCCGAATGTCTTTAAGTTTCAGAAGAAACCACATCATCTCCACAACAGCGTTCAGGTTGTTCTCTCAGCTGTTCATTAACCCATTGGACACTTAACGGCTGGGACTGCTGGGATCTTTTTGTGGCTCATATTTATCAAAAACACTTAAGAAAGGTATGGCCCCCAGGTCCTTGTGTTTTCCTACCAACTCCATGATGTTAAGACCAGAGCTGTGTGGGAGCGAGTCCTTGTGTTTCTATTGATACTGCATGTATCTGCCAGTGATTGGTGAATTCCTTGAAGAGGCCAAAGCCGCCCAAGATACACCCACCGCACTCCTATATATGCTCGCCATGACAGCACATGTAGCCAGCATCCTCCTGAACTTCACTCAGGCAGTACTGCCACATCTGCACCGATCCAGGAGGTAGAAGTGAAGAAGGTTAGCATATTTAATGATAATGGCACACACACTTTGTACTGTGTGGTCATTTTGGCGAAGACCAACATGTGGCTAGCAAACCTAGCATGGTCTCTAGAACAGCTTGATGATCAGAAATATATGAAGCCTGCACGGCACTTCATTCACTCTGTGACTGAACTGATTAGGACTTTGGTATTGATATCCATCCCTGTGCGAATCCAGAAAGAGTACGCTGTGAAAAGCCTCGATCACATGGTTGATCCCAGCTACTTCAAAGTTTCCTCGTCTGTCTGTGCACAACCAAAGACAAATTTTTTTCTCACGACAAATTTGGCCGTTGATGTTTCCAAAGGTCCAGAATAATGTGGACCTGAGCTGTGGACTTTGCCGAAGCTACACATTCAGTGAATATTCAACGGTTTAACTCAGCAAAGTTTTCTCGTCGTCACCCTGTCTGAGCTTAAACTGCTAAGTCCTCACGCTGAAACAAAGTCACGTCTCTATGTGCGAGGCAGCAGATGGCCTCAGCGGTGTGTTTGAACAACTTTACATGGCAGCTGCACACTTCCTCTGTCTCCGCAGATCAAACCAGTGAATTATTCAACACACTAGGAAGAAATGAAAATTGTACAAGGTAGAGAAAGCAAAAAGACGAGCAGAAACATTTCGGTCTCTGGGAACTTTTAATTAGAATTTTTTTCATCATTTGATGCAAACTTGGCCGTCCTACTACTGGGAACAGTTCCTGCATCATAAATATTTAGAGCAGAGAGAACAGAGCTCGATTTTAATTTCATCGTTCAGCTTTGTTGTGTCCAGTGCTGCAAATTCATGCAGCTCCTGACATTAAAGAAAACTCGCCTCTTTGTCAAGTCATGCGTCTTGTTTTCTCGGTCCTCCTCCTCCCAGCTCCATCTCTGCTGTGGAAATGGGAGTGAATGACAAGAAGAGCGAGGTCAGCGAGCAAGGCGGTAGACATGACCACATAAAGGCGGCGATTCATGTGTCCGCAGCGCTGGATGGCAGCCTGCAAACCCCTGCTTCAAGCCAGGCATTCTGTGGCCCAGAGGTTATTCTGAGGGTTTCACTGCAGAACAACTGAGAAAATCACCTTTCACTGCAGGAAAAGGAGCTCTGACATGACTCGGCAACACAAACCTTCTCTGCCCAACCCCTCTGCACAAGCAGGAACACCTTTGTGACTCACCCTCAAGTTCATTTACATTGAAGGTTAATAACCTGGACATGAGTGAGAAAACAAGCCTGACAGATGTTTTTCATTAAAATTGATTTCTATTAATTACAACCAACTACATTTTACTCAAACTGCTCATGTTTGACACACAAGAATCAAAGAAAGCTTTCCGACATCACGCTGAACATTTTCTGTCAGCGTCACCTCATTCTTTGTATTTCTTATCTTGTTGCTGTTTAACTTCTCTTTCTGGTCTAATTAACAAACCAACGGTGTCAACTGCTTCCTGATTGGACCCTACCACAGATGCATTACTGAAGGATTTGCCTTTATGTCATCACTAAATCAGTGCAGTCACTAAAAACACAAAATAAACTGTGTCTTTTACCTGCTGTCACTGAAGCCTAGAGAGAGGCTCAGCTTCCAAAATCTGCTCGGTTACATGCTGGAAAGGGCTGATGTTTAAATGTAAATATGTGTAAGAGACCAGTCCCCACTGCTGCTGCGTCAACTACTGCATTATACACCATCACCAGAAGCTGCATCCTGCAACAACTTTAACAGACCTAATTCAGTAGGGTTGCAGTTCAGTTTTATGTTATAGTAGCTAAGACAGAAAACACCGAACTCTGAGAAAAAATACTTCACCATCATCAGCGTAGATCAACAGCAGGAAACTACACTGCTGAAAGCTTACGGCTGAAGCCCCGCCTCTATGTGTTTTACAGTTTTTAAAGCTGAGCAGAGAGTTACTCTGTATTATGGACACGTGAGTTGAAAATAGAATTGCGCCTCCAGATGGAGAGTGATGGGGATGTCATCGATACTGACGACATTATTGATTCTGATTAAAATCCTGAAAACAGGATAGAAAAGGCTTGAATGTGACTCAGGTGTGCAAAAACTTCACTAGCATGAAATTATCCATCTCTAACTGCCACATAAGCATGCCAGTGGGCAAGCCTTCATCCTTTTAATTAACCTCTTATCCAGTTTAGGGCTGCAGAGGTGCTGTTGTGGGGTATGCAATCCTTAAAAACACTCCTCAGAGACCCAAACGCCTTTCAGACATCATGTAAGACAAAGTCTGGATCTGTGTGAAGACCTTTCTGTAAGTCAGAGAAAGAAGTATGGATTCTCTTATGAAGTAAGAGAAGGTAAACAGGGACAAACTGTTTGACTCTGTAGATGAGTGTATTATATTCTAGAGATGTTAATCTAAGATATTTGTGCTCTTTATTCTTCTGCGTTGGCGTGGCGCTCAGATTTCTGTGTCGTGCATGTGTAATCAGTCTGTTAAACAGGCGCACTTGTTTTCTATTCTGTCGGCTTTGGGGGTGGAGAACAAAGTCATTCAGGATTAAATCTCCATAGCAGCACTCGTCTCGCTGCAGTATCCCAATATTAACAATTCTTCAAACTTGGTGGAGGTCTGAAGCCCACACAGGAACCTGTCCTTTCAACACTGCAGCCAAGTTCTTGTCACGCACACGGTTGTAAATCTAATTTATTGTGAGAAACTGTTTTAACTGCCCTCCTCAAACATGTGTACAGAAGATCAGCTAGAGCTGCCTGACGCTTGATTTATGGCCCATTGTCGTGTCCGTCTGACCAGCCTGCATGGAGAGGACGACGCACACTGAGACGCACTTAAACGCAGTCCTCCAGCAGAACAAGAGCATGACGCCTCTGAGTGATGACGCTTTGCATATTTTGAACTCCAATTGGCTGAAATTTTAGCCTGAAGCAAAAGGGAAATGACCACAGCAGAGATGACTGTGAAAAGGAAGAGCTGCCGAAAACATCAGCGCTGCCCGCAAGCGCCGATGCAACGCGCTGACCGGAAACAATGCCCTCCAATGTGGAGCCGTTATTTCTGACACAGACGCTCTTTGTCTGCTGTGAAGACGGCAGAGGCGAAGCTAAACGCACCAACAGCAGCACGGACCAGAGGACACACAATTCAGGCTGTGCAACACAAGTGTGACAACAACAGGTGGACGATACCTGTGAAGGAACCACGGGGTGACCAGGGTGACATGTTTAGCAGTTTTTAATCCAGCGATGACATATTTATTTATTTATTTTATTTACAACAAAAATGGGTAGCTCTTAACTCTCAGAATTTACTGCTTCATTTTCTTTGTGTAGTTTCCATCATATTCAACCAATATGCTTCACTCTTTAATAATGGCATTCATAGGATATTCAGAAAACTTGACCTCTGACCTTGAGGTCACTGATATTCAAAATCATCATGAGATTTTTAGTAAACGGACAACAACATGGCGTGTCTGATATTCCCTTTCCTTTTAGCTCCGCTTTGGTCTCTGCTCGCTCCTGGAAGCTGCGCTGTTTGATCAGCTGCACTGCAGTGATGTCTCTCTGCTTTATGCAAACACGCACAGATGCAATGGAAATGTGCTGCAAAACCAAAAATAGGGCCTAAAGCACACTAAATGTTCCAAAGATCTGTCAGCTCGGTGCTGATCCTCAGGGGGCTCCATGCTGGTGACTGATTCTGCTGTTGTATTTTAAGCACAATCACAGCACTTAGTGTGGACAGCTAAAAAAAACCTACGCTGCTCATTCACAGCATGGAGCCCTTTTTTGACATTATGACTGTTGTTAATTACTGGAAGGCATAAAAACATGTTTTTGGAAGTGGAAGAGTTTTAAGATGTCCAAATGAATTTCACACATGATGAGCTCATCTTCATAACTCTGTGTAAACAGCTCATTATGATTTATTAGTTACCAGCATAACATTTTAAATGAAATTAGCCTTCAGTGCCGAATCCGTCTTTGACTCGGTCCACTGACACAAGTACTCATCACAGGGATTTATTTTTTCCTGTTTTTTAATGCATGTGTGCATATAGCAGTTTCTAGGATTTAAAAAGGAAGCGACTTAAACCTGTATTCTTTCTCATGACCAGCAGGGGGCGACACCTCTTCCTGCACAAAGAAGTCTGTCGGAAAACAAGCCTCCCAGTCTCACCTGGGACCTCGTTAAACACGTTCCCTGTGACTTTACTGTTCCACTCACTCATTTTCACTTTTATTATATACATCACAATGCTTAGTTTGTAAAAGTTTGTGCGCCCGTTTCACGACGAAAAGGGGAAACGAGGCGAGCGCCTCTTTCTTATCCTACCAAATGTCACCAGGCTCAGACTCACGGTGCAGGTGGAGAGATCAGATCTTCCCCTTTAACTTAATTAAAGCACATTCCTCTCTGCTACGCCTGACCGCGAGCTCGTTCTCGCTTATCGCCGCCGTCTGGATTTCATTCTGTTTGAACATAATTTTCATTTTAATATGTACATGTATCAGGGCTCCTCAGTACACCTGGAGGATTGGTAACTTCACCTCACACACAGACACACACTTCCCGTCATCAGAATGTCATTTGACGTCACCTCGCGCCTCCGTTTAAAGGCGGCCTGTTCGGCGCTTCACCTTCTGGGACCCTTGGTGTGTTTTTGGCCGTATCGCCTTCGCAGGTTGCGTAACACCTGGCAGTAAACAAGACCCTAAACAAGACGCTCTTTGATAAAGTCAGAACTCGATAAAGAGGAATCCTCTCCCTGCAGGGGACTGCGGAGGCTCTGAGGACCTGTGAGGATGCATCTTTCATTTCCTCGAACATCACTGATTGGTTCTGGAGTCACCGCCGTCCCATCTTCACAATGAAACACGTTACTAAGGCACAAAGCCTCCACAGCTCCTGTCATGCTGTGACACACAAACATGACCCACACCAACAGCATGCTGGTGCAGCGGTCACCATGCTCGCCTCTCTGGGTTCAAATCCAGCCCGGGGCCTTTCTGTGGGGTTGGGATACCCACTGACTGTAAATGCCCCTCGGGTCTCTCTGCGTTAGCCCTGCCACAGACTGGTGACCTGTCCAGATGTACCCCGACTCACCGTATCATAGCTGGGATAAGCTGCATGGACAGACAGCATCATCTGAAAAACAAACTACTTCACTGACTGAGCCGGTGTTGTGCCAAAAAGTGATTGTCTGCCAAAAACTGATTTCCTGTATTTGCCCAAAATTGATTGCTCGTATTTAAACTGCTATAAGTAACTTGTTGGGCTATAATATATGAAACAGATGTCAAATGCATCCCTCATGGATTACATATAGTCATCTTGAGCCACAAACAACATTCGTGTGACAAGGTAGAAGCCACAATCAGTTTTTGGCAGTGACTTTTATATAACCTTTATTTTTGCAGTTAAAAACAATCTCATTAACATTAAAAATGTCTTTTGTAAGAGTAAGTTGGCCAACAGGACAGCAGAAATGTCAGCAAATATTACAATAGGTCTGTAAAAATATTTTAAGTAGGGATAAAGGACCGGATTGGTTATAATGTAAGTACAATAACACAGAGTTGTGAAGATACTTGAAAAACTGATAATTTTTTAATTCTATATATTACCCCTTTGTAAACCCTGTTCACCGAAGTCTATTTACGAACATACGTAAAGATATTACACATAAAAAAAATACACGGAAACATTGGAAATCAGTTTTTGGCAGACAATCACTTTTTGGCACAACACCGGCAAACAGAAACTTTCTACACGGTGCCTCCAGGGTCTTTTGGTGCGTTTTGCTTTCATAACGTGTGCGCTGTCAGACTCACACGCACACCTGCACATATGAAGCACGGGTGCTTATTTAACTCTACACAATACAAAAAAGTCCACAAAGTAATCAAAGACTCTTCACAGACTAATCTTTTATAAACTGTGGTAATTTAAAAGCAGTTTTATTAAAGAAAAACAAAGTTTCCGTTTTGGTTCCAATCACGTTTCTACACTTTTCCATGGGACTCTGTTCACAGTCCGAGATTTTCTGATTCCTAAACAAGATCTTAGTCCAGTTTATAATGATCGATCTAAGAATTGAACTAGTTGAAGTATAATCGAGGTGTTTTAACTGTTTAAGCCAAGGTTTAAACCCGGGACTGTCCCAGCTGTGCTCGCAGAGTTTTTACATGTTTCAAACATCACGTCTTGTTCCTCACAGGACTCAAGTTACGTGCTAGACCTGGAGAGGTCTGATATATTAGGCCTGTGTAGTCTGAACTCAGGGTTTCAGACAAAAGACAAAAGAAAAGAACCCAGAGGAGTCTGTGCGCTTTCTACACACACTGACCCGCTCCCGCGCGCACTCCGTCTCTATCACCATAAACATGTGCACACATCTGCAGTCAGCAGCATCATGGAAACAGATCTGCTCATTTTCCACAGGAGTACTCAGCTCAAAGAAAAGCACACATGATTTTCCTCATTAACGGCGCGTCCATCAGAGCTGAAGACTCAGCTAACCAGGAGCCTCTCCACGGAGGCTGCTGTGGATCCACTCTGTGGATGTCTCACAAACGGGAGGCAAAAACACAGAAACACTCAAAGTGAGTCTCTGAGAAGCTTTCAGAGCAAACACCAGACAGCAAACCCATCCTACACGAGTCTGCAGCTGAAACAGCCTCACACTTTGTGACTTACATGTTTCACTGGAGCGGCAGCTGGTCCCCCCGCAGGATCATTCTCCCTGTCCGGTGTCCGAGGGAAGGTCTTCTTTCCTCCTTTTTCTTTTCTCCCTTTTTTCCTCTTTCCCTTTTTCTTTCTCTGCTTTCCAGTTTTTTCTCGCGCTGAAAGTTTTCAGACTCCAAATCAGCAAATCCAGAATGCGCCCAGGACGCGCAAAAGTCTCCAAAGTTTAGAGAGTGAGACGGAGGGCGATGCAGAGAGAGAGAGGCGGGGAGAGCGAGGGGTGGACTCGCTTTCCTGACCCGGACTGCCCGGCGAAGGAGCGCGAAGACGTTTCAGCTGAGGAAAAACACAAGCACGGGCTTTTACTTCAGCTCAGGCTGGAATTTATACGATTAATCTTCCGCCCAAACCATCAAAATAAAAGCTGTCTGACAGAACAACCAGAACAATCAGCTGTCACACTGAGCACGGCCCCACCCGCAGGTCTCACCTGCAGGAGCAGATCCTGGAAAATAAAGTACAGAGGAGACCATCAGGCTTTTATTGTGAAAAACACACTGCGCGCGCGCGTCATCCACAGGTGGTTCACACATGACAACAACATGAGAAAATAAAAATAAGAAATCTGTCTGTTACACAAACAGGTGACCTCTGACCCCTGAGACTCAGCTGATCATCAGTGCCATGGTAACAGGAGCCTCATCCTGCCTGTGAGCTTCAGGGCTGTGCGTGTGTAGATGTTCCCTCAGTGTTGGCTAGCTCAGTTCCATCTATTTCTTTGTTCCTGACAACTTTTAAAGTATTTTAATTCTGCTTGATGTCATTTCCAGCCACGCATCAATTTCAGAGCTGACCGCTCATTTTAAACCAATGTTTCAGTGATGAGGTTAGAGTTTGTGCTCCAAACAGCCAGGCGCATAGTTTTTTTTTGCTCTTGGGTCCATATGAGATCACAGAGGGCGAACTGAGCAAGCAGGCGACACAGCGTTCATTTCTGCATTTTCACTTATTCGTTAATGACTTGCAGATAAATGCTGCTCATTACCAGCATGCATTGTGATTACTCGCCCTTCAGTGGTCAGAATGTTCTTGGTCCAGGGAGGACAAGGAGCGCGTGCAGATGAGTGGAAACAAAGAGCTGCACGCTGCATCTCATTTGCCTCTAAATGTCAATCAAGACGAACTTCCTGCCTGATAAGAAGTTCGGGAGCTGCACAGATTTGCATTCTGCTGGAAAAACTCCTGAGGGAGGAGATCCCTGAGGGCCAGGAAACGCGTCTGATGGAGTCGGCGCACAGACATGATGACGCCTGACGCAGCAGCAGGTAACCGCCCTGTCCTGCTCCCAGCTGCATCCTCACTGAACCAAACTGGACCCACACGAGTCAAAGAACTCCATCTGCTCTGCCCACTCTTTCTAAAACGTTCTCTTAAACGTGCTCCGAACTCGAGTTCATACCACAGATTTTTCACACAGTTTGAGTCTCAGTGGTCTTTAGCTCTGGTAAAACGTTTTCATGCTGTAGTTCCTGCTGCACAAGCGTACACTTTACCTGTGTTGGTACTAGACTTTGTTCCAAAGGTCGGCGGAAGCTGAAGGTGTAAAAGGCACAAACACCTGTCAGGCCCAAATTTAAAGCTTTAACAGGATCAAAACAGGTGAGTTTAAAAAAAAATGTTCTCAGATATTTCTGCCATGAAGCTGGGAGTCTGGAGGGCGCCTCAGGTGGACATTAGAGGAACTGCAGCACACCCATCTGGCCCTACTGGCTTTACGTTTCAGTCCTGGAGGTCTCACGTCGACAAATATCTACAACAGCGACTCACAGCTTTCAAAGTGGAGCCCTCTTATGAAAACATCAGCTTCGGGCTCACAAACTCATGCTGCCGTTTAATGAAGTAAGAAAGTTTTCTGAGAGCAAAGAGACAGAGAGAAAAAACAGTGAAAAAGGAGCAGGCTTATATAATATTAATAAAAAGGAAACAGTTTGTTCCTGGCAGATCCACCAGAAGAATAAAAGCACTTTTATGACAGAGGACAGAACAAGAAGTACAGTGACTGGAATCGGCATGAAAAGTTAAAAACGAGTCTTTCAGGCTTCAGTCTGTTTGTCTTCCAAATATAGAAGCAGCAATTCTTCAATACAGAGAGATTAAAAAAAGCAGATGAAGACATATGAACAAGGAATGAGGAGGATGCACTGATCACAGGTCTGATTCTTTCCGAATCTTCATAATAATCAACAACATGCTGAAACAATAACGATCTCGGCATTTAAGACTTTTCAGGTTTGAGGAACTTCACCTTCAATTTTTACCATTAAAGAAAAAACTCAGTGACTCAGTGTTTTATCAGAATGATGATTAGTTTGATAGAGAAGTGCATTTATGTCTGATGATTAAAGCGTACTTTCATCTCTCACCCTGTCTCCCCGTCTAAAACAAAACTCACGCTTCTCTTCCAGTGACAATCTTTATTCGTGGAGTAAGTAAAGTAAAACAATCGGTCCTCCAGCTTTAGTGATCTAACATACAGGAGGCCTCTCTAATAAATCTTAGAGGAAGCGGCTAAGGCAGGTTTATGTTGACATAGAGGAACTCTTCCTGTTATAAAGAAGCCGGTGATTCAGGTTCTGGAGCAGCTGTGGGTAAATCAGACCGTTTGAAACAGAAGTCAAACAGCGTCTGCTAAAAGCAGGGGTGGGGAACTCCAGGCCTCAAGGGTCAGTGTCCTGCAGGTTTTAGATATCACCCTGGGTCAACACACCTGAATGAAATTGTTCTCCACCCTTTCCTTTACCTACCAGACCCTTGTACCGCAGGATTAACCTGAGTGTCCCAGTCCTGGACGTTTTTGGTTTTTTTTTGTTGTTGTTTTTAACTGGGAGGATCCCAGGCCTGATTTTTGTTGATGTATTCTAAATGTTCTTGTTTTATTGTTATTTACTTTATTCTCATTATATACATATTCATTTGAAATTTCATGTTATGTTCATACATGTTAAAAATACCTGCAAATAAAATGAGTTCAGTGACAATTACTGTTTGTTTTAATCAAGTTATTGATAACACAAAAGTTAAACTAATGCAACACATATAACAACATAACGAATATATTCAAATAAATACATTTCTTCATGCATAACTCATTTTGGAACGAATCTTTCAAGAATTGAAAACAGTCTGTCCATCCTTTCCCTGTTCTCTTGCGCTCTCCTCTCCTCTCCTCAGCCTCTCTTTGCTGCCTCATGTCCTTTCTGATGAGGTCTAGCAGCTCATCATCCCTGTGTCTTTTCCTCTTTCTCCTTGTTGTGGGTGGCTGACTCACTTCCTCATCACTTTCGTTTTGGTCACCCACTGCTGAAATTAGGACAGGAGGCCTAATGGAAAGCCTTTGTCCTATCACCTATCACATTCATGAGGACACTCCAGTGCCAAGTACCAACAGTGAGCTTCCCACTGACTCCCTCTCCTGAGCCTGGATACTTGCAATCCTAAAGGCAGAGGAAATCAAAAAAGACAGTAGACAAATAAAAACAACACAACGACTCTTAGTAATTGCACATTTATTAATGTGCATTCTTAAGAATTATCTTCTTGATAACACGCATACATACTTTGTATTTTTCTTTAAGATTTCCCATTTCTTTCTGGCCTGCAAAGGGGTGACTTTCCCCTGCAGGTCCAGCTTCTCCAGAACTGCCCTGATCACACTCAAAAAATAAGAGAAGAGAAAAAACCATGGCAACTATGTTAATCTGTAAAACCAAAAGTTTTCACAGCAGACCACAAGAGCTGTGAAATCTGGACATCACAGGTTCTGTACAGCATGAGGGTTAATAAAACTGTACTCATATGAATATGATGTGTAAATTGATTTATTCATGTACCTCCAATGCCACAGTGGCCAAATTCTTCACCCCAGTGAAGAGGTGATGATTTTCTCCTCCCATTTTAATAAACTGAGCCATTTGGTCTTTGTTCCCTAAAACTCATCACCAAAAGGTTAATTTGAAAAAATAAAATAAATAAAATAAATAAAAATTAGCTGTATGTAAGTGGCAATACATGAAAAACCGCAGGACCCACCATACAAGCTAGTTTACGCGCAATTTTTACGAAGATTATTTTAATTACACAATAACCATAAGCAAATGCCCAAAGCCTAACAACACAACTGCTACTAAAATGTAACTTTTGTACCACCAGACTTTCTTATACTTACATTGAAAAGTGCATTCCTCTCCCGCATTAACTCCCGCTTCGACAGCAATTGTTATGAGAAAAATTCTCCTGTATGACCCGCAATGAATCCTGGGATATGGTTGGCCACAAAGGATACACCTGACCCATCTTTCAAATCTGGGGAAATGAAAGATGCATTTGTTGCCACACTTGGAGGACTCCTCAAATTTGGACAGCCTTCGTCGCATCGCTGTGATGTAAATGCCTACAAATGCGGCCATCGAAGCATGCTACCCCTGAATGGAGACAACCGTTGAGGAGGTAATTTAGCCATTTAAATCAGCTGTGTTGGATCAAGGACACCAGCCCTTGAGTTCCTCACCCCTGGCTTAAAGATGTATTCTCCCATTTGTCCACCTCGGCATCCTCCCTGCGCCAACTCTGTGGCTCTAAAAGTTTTCACTTCTAACTTCCAGAGAAAAGGTTGTGGAGACATGAACATTTAACTGTGACAGGTTAAGCTGGACATAACTCAGAGATTAGTATAGGTAGACATGCTGAAGTTTTGACGATAAGCTGGGACGCCTCACCTCTGACCGTCCCCGGCTGGTTCCTTTGGACTCTGCAGAAAACATCGTTGGGAAGCAAAGTGAAACCATGTGTGGCCACATGACACAGGAAACCCGTCCATAACAGCCTCAGCGAGTCCTCAGGAGGATTTCTCAGAAAGGAGAGACTGACCAGAATCAAACACTGGTTCAGTCTTCAGGACGAACCCTTCTCAGCAGTTGTGGCTTTGCAACACGATCTGCTTTACCACAGATGCTCTATGTCAAATTAAATTGTGTTAGGCACCGCTTTAACCCAGACGTCTCAAACTTGAATGTGTCTGCTTCATCACAGGAAGCTACTTTCCTTAATGCTGCAGTCACAGTTGAGAAAGTGGCTGCTGACTGCTCCAGGCCCTGAATCATTTTACCTGAGCACGGATGAACTCGTAGTCTTGTAGCCGCTAAAGATCTCCAACCACTCAGTTTTTGTCGTCTTGGTATGTCACTGTAGCAATAAGATGGAGTCAGTATTGGTAATTCTATGAAATCTGCCTACAATAATAGTTAACCATGACAAATCAGCAGACATCACAGGTCCTCTACACAGTGACATTATTTTTTACCTGCAAAATGGAAAAATGGAAGTATCACCAGAACCCAACCAGCTGCAGCGCTTCCGACAATCCAGTCCTGTAGGAAGACGTGTTGAGGACGAGTTGGACTCATCGATGCAGAATCATTTTCATTACTATCTGCCTGCATCTATAAATGAGCTGAGAGTGACATCATCAGTCCCACCAGGAGACCTGTCTGATCAGCACAGGATTGAAAATAAGTAGTGTTGCTACTAATATGAAAAAAATCAAAGCAATCATCTTCCTACTTGCAGGAAGTTGTGCTCTTATTTTTACTCTGCTGTTACCGAGCCGTGAATTATTCCTCATTTTCTTCGCTGTAGATTTGTGGTCAATATTTAGACGTGTCCTCGAACCTGTGAGCAGACATGAACCTGTGGTTGGTCTGCAGCCCTTTGGAGCGGGTGTTTGGAGTCGTTATTCAGTCACCGGCAGCAGATTAAAAGACCTACGCTGTTGAGTTGTGTTGCTGCTCTTTGTGATGGTTAGCTAAATGAGACTAATAGTAGAAGAAGCCGAGAGCTGCTGCCTCCTTTTGAAGAAATGGGGTTAACAATGGGTCCTCCCCGAGGGGCGGCTCAGAGACGACCACAGAGCACCGTCTGCAGGCTTCAGTGTTGGAGGATCTTTACAGTGCTGAGCTAATAGCAGGATCCATCTGGTCCTACTATAAAGATGCAGATTTCATTAACATGGAGCTCATTCTGCTGCACGTCTGTTGGGCTTGAGCTACACATGCTTTCATTTCCAACACAGTGACATCAGTTATGAATAAAACACAAACAGGAAGAATCAACACTGCTGCGCATTTCCAACATTTTATTCAAATTGCTGTAAATCACTGATTCTGACAGAAGCTTCGTGCAACTCTGAAAACCTTCAAACAAACCAAGAATGATTAACATTAAATAAAGAGAAAAGAACTAAAGCTGAAACAACAACTGCCACCCCCATCTCCACCAGCACACACACGGTGATATGTCAACATGAGACAAGCTTTCAGGAGATAATCCTCCGCCTCCTCGGCCACACGACGAGTCAGAAGGCCGACAGCCACGCTGCCCCAAGGCCTCGCCGCCTCCATTTATTCTGCATCACTGAATATCAGGACAGCGTCCGTTTGACAGTGACACAAATGAGACAGTTTTCTGTTACAGAAGAGCAAAACGCCAACAGCCAAAACAATCACAGCGAGCAGTCGCAGACGTCCCGACAGCAGTGATTCAGACACTTTTTCCTTTCTGATATCGTAGAAGAAGAGAACCTGAAGCAGGGAGCTGAAGGCCGTCTGAAAACGAGCATAGCTCGTTCAGCGTCTGTCGCATGTCATCTCACACTCTTGGCATTCTGAGGAATACTCTTATTAGTTTTATTGTGTGATGGGAAGATTGACATTTAGGTTGTTTTTTTTTATATACTTGTGTGAAGTTCGAAGCTGCACTTAGAAGATGAGCTGATCGAGTCCGAGATCACTCAGCGCCCTCTGTCGCAGTTAGAAAAGACGTGACATGGACTCACTCGTGAAATCTCTGAAGATTTTGGGTAATTTTGCAGGAAAAATGGCAACAAAAAAAACCCCCAATTACTTAAATCTAGCCGCCAATTAATTTAGTTTGGCCCCTCAAACTCTTACAGTTGTGATTTGTCATTAATGCTGTGTCAGCAGAAAAAAGGTTGAATGTTGTGACCTTAAAGTTACTTCGAGTTGAACATTTTTTTTCTCACCATATACACAGAACACAAACAGAGCCTGCTGCACTCAAACCAAATATTTCCGCTGTTTTTGTTGTGTCGATCTGCGAGTTCCTAAATCGTCGTTCTGCCCGTGACACAGTTTAGTGTCAGGAAAGCAGAACATTTTCATTTTCTTGTTCATTTCTCTTTAAAGTTTGAACAGAATGATTTCAGACTTATTTTGTACTTTTTGTAAAAAGTGATGTTTCAGAGATTTGCTTTCCATGGTAACGGTTTACCGATGCGTACGCGGCGAGCTCCGTGATGTTAAATGGCAGCCCGAGGACCTTCTGCTGTCTTTTCAGACCAATGATGAAGCTGTGATGTGCGTCAGTCGTCAGAGTCGCCGTGTTCTGCCGTCGGACTGTTGTCCTGTCAATCAGTGCGACTCGCAGCCACACAGGCAGCTATTGTTGAACGCTGATTTCCATCGTGTCCTCGTCTGATGGCGAGCTCAACGGCCCTCTTCAGTGTGTGTGTGTGTGAGAGAGTGAGCTGTATCCTCAGCTCGCTGTTGGGCCGGATCAGTGACGGATAGAGTGGCGCTGCTGGAGTGAAAGGGGGGGAGGGGAGAGAAAAGAAGGGATGGAGGAGTGGGCCGGCAGGAGGACAAGGGCCTCATTCTTTGCCGGTGGTGAGGAGTTTCAGGGCTTTCTGGAGGTTCTGGATGGCCGTGCCCACGTCCTCGTACTGCAGGGCGCTGCCGGCGTACTTGCAGTATTTCTGGGCTTTGGTGAAGTCTTCCGGGGAGAGTTGGATGCCGCCTGGAGGGAGGGAGAGCGGAATGACAGGAGGATAAAGGATGGAGGGGGGCAGAGAGAAGGAAACTAGTGAGATCAGATATAATGTACAACAACTACAAAGCAATTAGAGCAGCTCTGAGGGCCGATCACGCTTGAAGACTGATTTACTGAGAAACACAAAGGGGAGGACTGATGCCAACCATGACACATTCCATCAAACAGCAGACAGACAGATCTGCACAAGCAACTGTTGAGTTTCCTTAGCTACAGGTGGCTTTAGGAAAGGAGACAAAAGAAAGGAAAACGGCAAAGGATCCCTTTAATGTAGATAACATCAACTCTATGATCACACCCAACATGAAACTTTATCTGTAACATGGAAAAAATGTCCCACGAGTGTTACAGTGACTTGAAGTATTTGGTTATTACTTCTGATGCTATACAACAAAAAACCCTGAAAGTTAAAGGTTACAGATTCATTTTACAAATTTCTTCTCATATAACAATACTTGTGTTACTGCCACTGTGTGAGACACAGGATGGATGGATGGATAACATGGTAAATGAACGGTTCTTCTCTTCTACCCCTGCAGTCACAGCTGTTTATACCGAACGCCTCATTTACTCATACGAGCGCGTCTCTGCACTTCCTGTCTCAGCGATCAATATCTAAGCCACAGAAACATGCAGACTGCAGCAGGAAGGGTCACCTCCTGAGCTACAGCTGGGCCTACGATGGATGAATGGATGAATTCAGGAATAGCTGGAATTTTTCCAAAGTTTCCAGCAGCTCCACTCAGTTTTGTTCAACTGCTGCTTTGAATAAAGTTTCAATGATAAGAAAAAAAAATATTTTCTGGGGGTTATAATCAAGCCGCTGTCATCCCATTTTACCAATTTCCTGTCAGTTTCAGTTGTCGTCCGTTTTGTTCTGACCGGCTGCACAAAAAAAGTGTGTTTGATTGTGAGCATCGGAGAAACGAGACACAGCATGAGTCTTCTGCTCTGCTCGGAGTTTATTTCTGACTTAAATTGCCTTTAAAACACTCGAAGTCCCGCTGTGATCCGCGTCAGCCCATCACTGTCTGTCAGTGTCAAGGGGATTGTGGGTAATTCATCTCTGCAATCAGAATGTATTTAAATAAAGACTAATCAGTAAACGGCCCGATGAGGGGAGGCGTCAGGGAGGAGACACAGCGTCTGTGTGTTGTTTAATAAAGAGATGTGCGGCTGTAACAAGTCCATGATCCTCGGAGATAAACCGCTCCCTGTGAGATCATCATGTCGCTCAGCCTCTTGCTCTAAACTTGTCCACGATCTTTTGTTTTAAATCTCAACAATTAAAGAATCAGGTTTTTCTTATCATCCTCTCCCGTCCTCCCCTCTTTGTCGTTTTACATAAAATATTAAAAATGATGTGATGTTGACCGGTTTTGACCCAGCTCAGTTTAGTTTTATTCTGTGTAGCAATTAAAGAAAACACAAACAAAAGAAGTGTAAAAGTGAAGATCCCGACACTCCTGAGCCATTTAATCTAAAGTTTTACACCCTGTGTACAAACTACCAAACAGCAGGAGGTAGAAGCTCAAAACTTATCGAGACCGACTGCTTTTCGTCAAAAAATAAAGAAGTTAAAGAAAGTTTTCAAGCTGAGTTACTCTCACACTGAGACGGCTCGATCGGAGGGATGAACATTTCCCATATTAGAGTTGAACACGAGCATTCCTCTCAAAGTCAGTTAATCTAATAAAAAGTAAATTTAATGGTTCACGGTTTTAATTATGGTCTTTATTGCTGAAACTTCATAAAGGTTGGCTTTCTTATATTTTTCCTGAGATATAAGTAATATTGAGTATCCAAGATCATTTGTAAATTCTTATTTCAGATGGGTTTTACTAATTTTAATATTTATACTCCGTTTCACAGTGGTGGAATTTTTAAGATTTCCAAATATTATGAAATTTTATGACATTCTGTGTTTTGTTTTAATTAATTAATTTTTAAACAGTCAAAGAACATCTTCAGATAATTTTCTACTTCATTCAGAGGTTGTTCCACGTTATTTCCCTGGCACACTGGTGTGTGACATCGGCAAACAATATGACCTTCAATGACTTTGACATTGCAGCCATGTCATTGATGTACAGTATAAAAAGCAGTGGCCTGATGACAGATCCCTGAGGAACCCAGCAGAGATTGATTGAGCTTCCAAGATAACTGTTAACCTATACACACACATGTCATGGGTTAAGTAAACAGTTGTGATCGACTTTCTAACAATGATTTTTTAGATCTAAAAATATTTTCACAGCTTATTCTTTGGTTTCATTTGTAGGTGTTACTGAATCTATAAGGTCAAGCCTGCAGTGACAAAAAGATGTTTGTTTTTTCTTCTAAAATTCAAAAATGTTCTCTAACCAACAAGAACAGTGAAAAAAGGCAAGCTGGGGTTTTATTTGCAGCATATTCCACTCTTGGCCCTCCACCCATCAGAGTCTCTAGGGGCTCACAGCTCAGCCTGAAGAAAACACAGCTCTTAATGTGGGTGTAACGCTATAGGATACATAGACCCTCCTTCCCATACAGGACTCCAGAGTATTCTATAGGGGGAAAGAAAAAAACAACCTTGTAAAGACCCTGCCTCCAGGAAACTGGATCATGAGCTCAGAGCATGTTTCTCTTTCCCTTACCTTTATTGCCCTCTTCTACTTGCCCCTCTGATGCTTCCTCCCCAATGTTTAAGCGCATGTTTTGAACGTTCCAGCTAGGAGTAACGGTTGTTTGGTTTCTACCTCTCTGACGATTTTGGAGCTTGGTCATGGACACGGATATGTTCCACCGTCTGTCCCTGCTTACCGGTTACCAGCAGAAACTTTGGTCCTTTAGCACTGCTGTTGGAGCTGTGCTGCTGCTCTGGAAAATTAGGTTGATGTTGTATTGTTAAGAAACCTGACCACACAAATGTAGGGTGAGCAGCTGATATCAGACTGAAAGTTTCTGTGAGGTTTCAGACTGAAAATGGCTCACAGTCGCTGCTCCAGCTGTGAGATGGGTGGAGTTCAAGTTATTAACTGAAAAAACAAACAAACTTGTTTTTATGAAGTATGGGGTCACTGTGTCAGCATGAAGCAGGGAAAGATGGAAACAACTGCAGAGGCATAAAGATTTGACTCTTTGGACGTACCATTTCAGCTCTATGAGGACAGGTTACAGGTCATAACAGATCAGTGACCAGTCCAATTAACACATACTGTACAAACTGCCTCCAACCATCAGATTCATCCAGTTTTAACTATATTCTAACTTTCTCCTCGTTCATGATCTTTTGCTTCTTACTTGTCTATCCTTGATTTTACTGTCTATCCAGTCACAATTCATTTATTTTTGCAAAATCGGTAGACATTAAAAAAGCAAGAAATTTCAACACAATAATACAAATAAAATCCTGAAAGAATCCATTCCTAGAGTCCCTGAAAGATTCAAAGTGTTCAAGAATTCAAAGCGTGTTGAAATATATGCAGTGGATCTTTCATCACTTCTTAAACTGTCTCTGCACATTTCAAATTTTCAATTATGACAAATGAATCCTGTAAATGACATTTATGTAGAGTCTTTGCTCCCTTGTTGATTTGCTTTCTTGTTTGAAACTGTTCCCTCCTCTCTTTGCATCTACGGGTGGTCGATTGGCTCCTTTGGAGTCCCATCATCTCTCTTCTAGCCTTTATCCGATCATTCCATTTTTCCCTCTTTCATCACTCTACTTGTTCAGGATGTTTCACTCCCTCAGTCGATCCTTCCCTCCTCAGAGGACACTCTTTAATGTAAACCAGGCCTCTGCTGCGCTCTCCTCGCTCTACGCTTTGCTCTGCAAACAGACCACGAGACGTGGTCTTGGACGGGACACGTCTCCAAGCCACGAAATGACTGACGGCGCAAAATCGAATCATGTTAACGCATTCTGACGAATAATATTCAGTCTCACTGCTGACAACACGAGCAGGTTACTGCAGGCTCTGAATGCTGCAGACAGAGAGTCAAGACTACGACCTCCACTCCAGGGACCTGGTCTGATTCTCTTCTTCTTTTCTTTTGTGTTTGAAAAGTAAATATCAACGTTACTTCAAATGAACACAGCACCTTGGTTGTTTTTGGTGCCACGTAATATTCAGCAGAATTTTCTGGATTTTGCTTTTTAAACACATTTACTGATTCTACAGGTGACTGACCGACACTGTTGACATCACAATGATAAATCACAGTCCACAAATGTACACGAACGTGTCCATACTTGCCAAGTTGGGCGCGAGGCTCAAGTCATTACCATACCATGGTAACAAATCCAAAAATAATCTAAGATGCGCTACATATTTCTGTTAGACAGTTCGGACATAGTGAACCTCCATTTACAGGGTGTTTCCAGAAACCAGGTTTCTCTGAACAATCCTCAGACGTGACAGTGAGCAGCTGTCACTGGATCTACTTTGTACTCATAAAACAGTCTCACAGAAAAGCAGTGATAAAACATCCAACCATCTGCACAGTCTAAGGGCGATAACTGTCTCTTATGGACAAAGAAAAAAAAATCAATTTAACAAACCATAAAACATGGTGAATGAGCAGATTTCACTTGGAGATTCCACTCAATTCCACTCTTAATAAAAACGGTTTCTGTCTGTAGTTCACTCACTTCGAGTTTCTTCACAAGTGGAAAATGATGCACATCATCTGCATTGAGCGCCTGTCTGAACACAAAGTCTTGAATATCCACTACCCACAATGCAAATCTCTGCAGCTTTTCCTTCCCACTGTTGCCACAGCACTTGGCTCGTATGGGTCATGTGATTGTATTGTAGGGTCTTCACCTTACAATATCAAGCACCTATCTAAATAAAACTGAACTGAACTGCATTAAATGCATCCACCCTCTTCCTGTCACATACAAGATGAAAACTAAGATGGAAACTGTCCTCAGCAGTTGTCCTGAAGGTGGCCTCCTAAAATCCTGAGTGTAGATAGAGTTTCCTTAAACATGAGAAAGTTAAACGCTGAGGTCACTTGTGTATTTTTGGGCATACCGACCGCAGCAAGACTTTTCTTCCATTAAACAGAGGGAATAAATCTACAGATCCATCCAGCTAATGCTTCTTCTGCACAGTTAATGTGTAGCATATGAAACAATAATAACACCAAATTAGTTTTCTACTTTAACATTAACATGGTGGGCGCCTCCATAAAGGACCTCTGAGAGTCTCTGACAAGCAGGGCAGGCTGAAAGAACAGATCAACAGATAATATCTCTCTTGGCTCTGTGGCTCTCGTAAAACACGCTCCTCTGCTCTTAAAAGTGTCCTGGAGAAGAACGGGAAAGAAATGATTGAATAATGTTTCACCATAAGCCTCTAATCCCCTGGCTGATTTCTCTGAGCTGGGAAAAGACTGGGAAAATATGCTGACTGCATATACTCCACAACTAGAAGAGCCTGAGAGGCAGAGGAGGGGGAAACGTGGAAAAACCAGAGACCACAGCGCTTAACGTGGAGTGAGACATTTGAAGAGGGGTGTTTGGAGAGGTGGTCGAAATAAGAAATGATCTCAGGAGTCATTAACTGCAGGTTTGCTTGAAATAAAAAGAGTAAATGAAACGAGCTGACAGCTTTCATAATGAGAAATCAATTAGTTTTCAGAAGGTGAGCCAGGAAGGACCCCAGCTGAAACGTTCCTGTTACTGACTGACGCCGTTTCTAGATCTTATTATGTTTCTTTGTTCCTTCACTGGTTTTGTTTTCCGTTACAGTGACACATCTTTGGGGTGTTGTGAATTCATATTATTTATTTACATTTGCAGCACTCTGCTCTCCCAGAGTCTCGTCCAGAGGGTTAAATCAATGAAAACTGAAAACCAGTGCAGATATTCTTTGTGCTTCTCATGCTGCTACCTGTGCACAATGGTAAATTCTCACAATCGCCCTGCCCAGCCAAAGAGCCACGCAAACAGACACCAACCAGGAGCCATAAATCACACACGGGAGATTACTGCTATGGAAACTGGCATGAATGGGGATGTATATGGATGTATTAGTCCCTGTGCTCATCGGGAACGACTGCGTGCTGTAAAATCTAACCCTGGTGCATTTACAGAGGCCCAGAGTAAGTCAGTGGAACATAAAAAAATCTAGCTGATAACTATACAGCTCTGATATCTTAATGGCATTTCAACGCTGCAGTAAAACTCTCGTACAAAATCATGCCAGTGGTCAAATAAATGAGTGACAGTTTGTTTAAGGGTTAAAGATTAATGGTACTCTGTTACATCACACATAAACTCAAAGAAAAAAAAGAGGGGACTGACTGAATTAAAAAGTTTGAGCCGGCTGCAGAGGAGACGCTCAGGGCTGCCGGAAAGAAACACCTGCTTCTTCACCGCATCTTCATTTCAGAGTCTTTGACGAGTTTTAACGGAGCGCTACGAGCTCCATTTTTCTTCATTATCTGCCTGGACTGAGGCTTAATGCGCTGCATCAAAAAGGCTTTTTCATTTTAATTATAACAGCGATTGGACAAAAGTTTAACTGCCCGAGTCGCACGGTTTATTCAGAACATCTGAACTCACCTTGACAGAAAACTGAAGTTTGAATGATTCAGTGATTTGTCATAAAGTTGCTGCTGAGCCGGCCGACTGAATATTTTTATCTGAGGAACTGCGTGATGCTAGTTTATGCATGACCGGCTGACTAAGCAACCTGCTCAGTCTTTAAGGTTATATGGTATAATATGCTCTATGGCTGCACTGTGCACACTGCAGCAGCGTACAATTCCTCTGCAAACATTTTACTTTTTGCTTGCTGCATGAATGACACGTAATCACTGACTGTATAAAGGTGGGCAGGTTTAAGCCTGTGCACCTGCTTCATTTATCCTTGCTGGTAGCTATGCCCATCGTTTATGTTGAGTCAGTGGTCTTCATGGTCTCAATTAAATTTCTTTATGTATTGATGTCACAATAAAGCTGGTTAATCTGCAGCTCATAAACACAGTGATGTGTTACACATTACACAAGCATATATTAAACACTTTTCTATGATCACGCTCTGTTTGCACTGTAACTATCATGAACAGAGTAAAGCAGAAGGCCGCTGTGTCCTTTCTGAATGCATAAATATATTAGATACAAACATTAAACACGTCCCACGTGAGCCATTGTCGTATGTAAAGCCTATTTTTCGGCTGTTCTCAGTTGTTGTCACAGGTTTTTCTTTACTGAGAGCCTTTGTGAAGCAGTTTTTTTTTAACTTTGTGGTTCTTCTGTTTGTGCCATAATAGCAGGTGAATGGAAACACTGAAGCTGCTCAGCTCAACCTGCTTGTGCTCTGCCAGCCGCTGAGCAGCTTCTCTAAAACAATTTGAAACCACGCGTTTAAAAACAGCAGCAAAGTGTGAATTACGGGAATGATGCTCATCCTGCCCTCCAACCACGCTCCCCCTCTCCCTCTCATTCTGCGGCTGACCGCCAGCAGCTAATGACAGTCTAGACAGCGGCGAAGCGGCGGTGCTGAGGTCGTAATGATGTGTTAGATGGCAGACAGACGGACGAACGGCGCGAGGTCCAATCAGACAGAGGCCACCATCTCCTCGAGTGCCACTTTCACTGGTTATCTTATGTCTCCTGGTGCTCAGGAGGAGAAAGAGGAAAGCGCCGTTTCTCAGCCTGGTAATGGAAACTGGAAAACGATCCTTCCATCATTTCATCAGACTCAGTGTGGCAGATTAGCTGCTGTCCTCTTTTTAATTGAGAAATAAATATGAATGGCTCTGCCATCAAAGTCCTGATTCATCACCAAAGTACTCGGCGGGGTTAATGAAACGCTCCGACTCATTACACTCCAAGGCTGTGAGTGAATCTCTGGGAATCTTGTTAGATGTTGCTCTTTATAATTCGCTCTGTGTAACATATTCATGTTGACGGCGTCTGAAGTCATTTCCTATCATTAAAGTCCATTAAGCTCCTTAATGCGAGTCCTCTTGTGCTACTCATTAACCACATACCGTTAGCTTCCCACTCACTCTCTGGCTCACCATGTTCCCATCTTCCTTGGTTTATACTCGAGGCGTCTTTCCATCAACAAGTTTTACACATGCGTTTATAAAAAGTTTAATAGGCAAAGAAAAATCCAACAGATTCAGTTTAAGACTCAGCAGCAAAAACGTCCTGTCTGTTTGCAGCGGCGAGGACAAAGGAAAATGAAACACATGAAGTTCTAAATTTCTACTTATGTATTCAATTAAATAACTATAATAGTATAAATTATACTTTGTATGTGTGCACAGAACAGAGGAGGAAAACAAAGCTTTTACTATTCTGAATAAATTCTTTGGGACATTTTTGAATGATGTGTCAGGCCTTACTCTCCAACATCATCGAACAGGCAAATGAAGGAAAGTTACAGGTGAATGGTGCTCGTCCAGAAGAGTTCAGCTCACACTTACACACTTTACCTTTGATTTTTTTTCTTTAATTTGTCAACTGTGCACAGAAATATGATTCCAGTGGAGTGCGGTGGAGCGACAGACAGAGACCATATGCAGAAACTTTTTTTCATCCTTATATTAATACAATATGTCTGGTAAAGAGCGCTAAACGGAGGCCACCGGGGTCTCAAACTGGATTTAGAGGCAGTCAAAGTTTGGAAACAGTCTCAGGAATTTATTCCAACTTCACATTTTTGCATTTTCACTATAGGAACATTCGGTATCCAGATGAGCGTAGAGAGCAGCAGGAATGGTTGTTGGCCTTAAACCAGTGAGACGTCTTTTACGAAGCAGTTTTTAAACCAGTTCAATGTGAAAGCAGGATTACCTGCAGACACCAGAGAGCCTCTGACTCAGGTGAACCGCCTGCAGTCTGAGCTTTGTGTTTATAGGGAGTTGGAAGGAAAAGCAGTTGTGTATCGTGTCTGCAGTCATCCGTAAGTGTGTGTTTTCTTACCCTGCTGCTGGGCGCTGAGCAGTGTGGGGTCAACAGTGGGCACTGATCGGGGCATAGGCACAGGTTTAACAGCTTCTGCTGGTCAACAAAAACACTTCAAATTATGATTGTGGTAAATATTCAAGGAAATACTCAGTAACGAATGGCCAAAACTATATTTCTAATAACTATGCCAGTTATCAATAATCAGTGTTCATATCTAACACCTGCGTTAGAGTACCAAAGATGGACAGGTCAACATCCATCATCTTCCTGACCTTTACCCAGCAGGCCACAGTATTTCAGCCCCAACATACCCCCATTAGATTATTGGATGCCGTCCTATTTCTCAGTCTGTACATCTCTGAAGCCTCAATCTCAGCTCTGACTGCACAGATATGAATATTTAGTGACAGCTAGCAGAAATCCAGACAAGAAACAACACAATCAAGTGTCTGAAAACGACCAAGCTGCCAACAGATGCTTCACTTTGGATGCTCTCCTAGTGGAAATGAACGAAACGTCACCAACAACACGCTGCGTCACTGCGATCAGGTGGTTACCTTGGAACGAAGCTGCTCTGTAAACCTGTCAGATTTCAGAGCTGTCCTCTGAAAAGTCCCCTGAGCGTTCATCATCAGTGAGACAGAACTAAACTTTGCACTCAGCCAAGCATGTGAGGAAAGCCCCAAACTCTTTCCCACACACCCGGGCTACAGCCTATCACATGGGTCTGAGCAAAAGCTTTGTTATCAGCAGGGTTCAGTCTCTCCTTGTCTGTCAGCAGGAGCAGGTCCACCTCTGCCTCTCCTCTTTGTGCAGCGGTGACGGTGGACCGATTGTGTGTGTGTTTGTGTTTGGGGAAAGTGTGTTTGCACGGTGTGTGCAGCTCTTTCTGCAGAAGCTTGTGTAATCTATAATCACCTTGAATTACTCGAGGTTTCTGCGTGAATGTTTATTTTTCTATTGTGCCCCATCACTCTGCGCAGGAAGCAAAAAACTAAACACCCAATCCTCCACGCAGATCTATGAGGTGGCAACAGTGCCTACACAAGTGCTCTTATACAACATTTTGCCTTTACGCTGTTTCCATAAGGGAACAATTACATCTCACTTTGGAGAAGTTTTATCTTCTTTATATCCTCCAGAGAACATCTGCAAACATCTGCGCCAGCAAACATGTGTGCATGCGTCTCTCGGGGAGGAGTGTCACTGAAAGCGTCGCCGGTAAATTGTGAGGCCGTCACATACTCGGTGTTATCAGGGGAAATTAGCAGGATTACAGGGCGGGTGACAAGAGAGGCAGCTCTTCTAGTTTAGACCTTTAATGATGGCAGAACAACAGCACGCTGGAAACAGCAGTCATGTGATCATGGCATCATTATCGTAATTCATTTATATAACACAACGTTTTTTGTCTATAATTAATCATCCACGTTTCAGTGATTGGACAGACCTGGACCCTCACTGAGCATGTGATGAAGCTAGACCACTAACATCTAAACAGCACTGTGTGTGTGTGTGTGTGTGTGTGTGTGTGTTTCAGCGACAGTCTCTTTAAATAAAGTGCTCCATGTGCTGCACAACACAAGTCCCATATTCGACAAATTACAGTCTCTCAGACTCTGAAAGTCAGCTGCTGTAAATGACTCTTTCTTAGAAATATTGTACAGCACAATATTATTTACTCTGTTTTAAAGCTACAGAACTTTAAATTGCTGCTATTATTTCATGTTAAACCTCGATGTTCAGAGGCACGGCGGGCCCAGTGCGCTCAGAGGAAGCAGGATTTAATACTGGCGTTTTAAACTGTTTGCATCGTAACGTAGTGACCTCAGAGAGGTGTAGCAGGCACGGCGGCAGGCTGATACGAGGTGCGATCGACGCTCGGAGTTTGGCTCACTACGGTGGTGACCTAGTCTCGAAACAGAGCTGAAAGCTGTTTTCATGTGTTTGCACACAGATTTCCAAACACGGACAGATCTGATTGGTCCTCTGAGCTAAATGCTGCCGTGTGACAATGACATAAAACCACTGTGAGATTTTCGAAAGACAGCAGAACTGTCTGCGTGGCGCGGAGGCTGATGGACAATGTGAAGTGAAATGTTTTGCTCGACAAGGACATGTGTCAAACATGGAGAGCTCAGCACGTACACTCAGCTTGCTATAGACTAAACCGAGTGACCAGCGTGTTGACATGTGGCCACGCTGTTTGTACACACAGCCAACCTCTGTCGTACCTGCAGGCGGCGGCAGCTCGGCCGGCGTGTTGGCCGGAGCGTGGGCTCCTGGTGGGATGTGGATGTTGTTGTAGTTTGTGGTCGGAGGACCCGATGGGGCTGATCCTGGACCGGAAGCAAAACCTATGCCAGGGGCGGGGCCTGGAACCGAACTGTGGTCCTGGTCTTCGGAGGCCTGTGAAGGAGGACCACCCCTAAAAGAACCCCCGTGGGAGAGGCCCAGGCCGGAGAAGCCTTCAGCTCCAAACTCGTCTATCAGAGGGAGAGAGAGAGAGGGGGGGGGGGTCATTAACTGTGAAACAGGAAGATTTCTTCAATGGACAGCAGCTCCAATAAAAACTACTGGAACATTGTTTATGGAAACTCATTTTGCTTTCACACTTGTGTATCACTTCCATATCTCAGAGTTTCAGTGGATCATGAAGGAATTTCTGTTTTCACTGGCACGCGGTTTCTCAGCTGAAGAAACGTGAGAGCAGTGTGGCCGGGATCGGATCCACCCACCTGATTTCACCACTTTCCAGCCCGTCACTGCACCCTAATCTCTAATAACTACATATCTGTCCACACAGGGTAAAATGGAAACACAGGGATAGAAGTGTAAGTGACGGATCGTGAAATAAGAAAAGTCTTTGTAGCTCACATCAGCCCAGATCATTTACAACCGGTGCCTTTGGTGCTCATCATGCTGCTTACCCTCAGACTCGGTTCAAGTTTCTGTGTCTAAAAGTGAAAAAGGAGATTTTTTACCACACGTCAGGATGCAGGAGGTGAACAGAGAAGCTTAAAGCTTTTGGCCTCACTTGGTTTCAATCACACAGTGAAAAAGGGTTCTTCATCAAAAGCACATCAGGTGGAATCCAAAAATGAGTTTGGGGAAAATGATTAGAATTCATGAGAATCTGATTAAAGTGAACAGAAAGGAGGTGTGTAAATCCCACAGATATTACATCAGAAATTGGTTTCAGATGGAGTGTGCAGCGGGGCATGTGTGAGCATTTGATGGAGCGACTGCAGGACTGCAGATGACTGATCGCCCTTGTTTGTTGGTATTCTGTTGCACTTTTAAACACATCACAGGACTGGGGACGTTACACCAGCCACTGACTCCTCTGATTACATTACACCAGTTTATTTTCTGTTATCGACCCGTTAAGCATCATTTATTCAATATGGAAACACAGTTTACAGCAGACCTTCCCAAAGTGTGGGGCCCACCCCCTAGGGGGGGTGCAGGGCCATGGCAGGGGGGCGCGGTATGAAAAGAAAAAAAACCAGGAGATGAAGCATCACTGAATATGTTTCCAAACCAACTTCATTCTAAGCCAAAGACTAGAAAATATGGTGAAGCATATCTTCCCTTTGGTTTCACCTGCACAAGTGCCGAGGTTGGTCTCCCCTGCAGAATTGGTTTTTCCTTCGTCGGGAGCAGCACTGGGCTGTTCAAATCATGGACAAACAGTATCCCACATTCTTGATTTTTAGTTCACAAACACTTGTTGTAATGACTAACTACTCCTGACATTTTGGAGATGTTAGCTCTTTAAACAGTAAAGTTACGGTGGGATACAAATAATATCAGGCTGATCCTGCCACGATTTGTTCCCCCGGTTCAAATCACGGACAAACAGTATCCCACAGCTGTTTATGTTTTTAAACCCATTTTGCACAGAGAGGCATTTTTTTTAAAAAATGTGTTGATAGCAATGTTGAATATTATTATACAGGGGGAAAAAGAACCAACTACACGTAAAATAATCCCACCGTGAGGCCTCTGCCTTTGTAAATGGAGGGACAGTAACTGCGTGTAAAACCTGAAGACAGTCAGATTAACAGTAACAGTATTTTGTCTCTATCTGCTATTCTGCAATTCATCTCATGTAAACAATAACGTGGCGCACAGCCTGACGTGAAAAAAGGCACATACCATCATGTAAAACAAAGGGGGGCCCAGCAAAAAAAGTTTGGGAACCACTGGTTTACAGTGTTTACGCATCACCCTAAAGCTCAAAAGTAAAAATCCCCTTCATTTTTCAAGAGAGTTAAAAACAACAACAACAACAACAACAACAACAACAACAACAACAGACACAAATTATTACACATCACTGGATCTAAGTAACATAGCACTGAAGGAGTTAACACAACAGATATATGTGAAAACTGAAGGTAACACATACATCATCATGCACCATCAAATCTGATGATGAAAGAGCAGAAGTACAATAATGGAAGTTCTGCAGAAAATGGAAAATGATACAAACACAAGGCACTATGTGTCTGAATGTCCCAGCACCCACATTTATATTTAAACACACTGTTCTCACACAGCAGACTGTTAACAACATTACTGCTTCTTCATACACTGAAGCTCTACATGAACATGTAATATTTATTACTACAAAAACACCCTAAAATTTAGTAAGACTGACATAGCTGGGACCGAGATCCTCTTCACCAAAACAACAGGCTTGGCTTTTATGAATGATGATAACCCTCTTAATGCTTATCAGTCACACAAAAACAGCAAGTTGAGCGTGCCATGTTTGGTAACTTTTGGAAAACAGACTCTGATGTCTGCACCCGGCCCCTGACCTGTGACGCGTGCTTAGTGAAGAAGAGGTTACATTTGTACCCGATCATCTGCTGATGGTTTCTGTGTTAGCAGAACATTTCCTTTATTCAGTTACTGACAGTTTAAGTGACTTCAGCATTTTTTTTTTTTTTTTGGTAAATGCTGTTTTCATTGTGGCCTTCGACCTTCGAGCCCTCACTCAGTGGCAACAGGTACACTGAGGTTTGTCACACCTGTACACTCACGTTCAGAGTGGAACTCTGGGAGGTAACGTCATGAACAAAGGTGTCAGAGTTGAACATGCAGCGACAGAGAGTAATAATAATCCTGAAACAAGGACAGAGCCTTGTGAAACACATGAGACTGCAGTGATTTCACGTCCTGACTGCAAGCCCGCAGACTCAGCAACCACACCTAACACAAAGAAAACACTTCTTGACAGCCAGAGATGTTTGCAGAGATTAAGCTACTGGGCTGGATGTGCAGACACAGGCTGGATTCGACACCACGTTAGAGCCCAGCCTGTGTCATTACTGCATCAGAGACAAAAAGGCAGACGGGCATGAAGCAGAGATCTGACACTTTAGCTGGACCGCTCCATCTTTCATTAAGTTGTTAAAGCATGAACGTCCACATCCCTTCACTGTGGAGTCACATCTGCGCATGCACACACTTTCTCAATGCTCAAATATTTGTTACGATCTGTGCATCAGACTGAAAACTATATGAATAAACTATATTACAGTCTGTAAGTTTTTTATCTCTTATTTGTTTTTTGTTGGTACACCTGTACGTGTACAACTGTGTGTGCACCTATGCCTGTGCTCCAAACAGCTCAACACTCTGTTAATGTTCATGTACTTTAAATTTTCTGTCCCCAGCATTAAAGGTCCAGTCAGCGCTCAAGCAGCAATAGCATGCTACCAGGGCTTTGCTGGACTTACAGAGGAGACATTATAGGACTGAAATCTATAGGAGCTTTATGCAACAGCATAGACAGCGGGAGTGTAACTTCTGGAGGAAAGTTTCCTTTCAAGGCAATTACAGCACTTCCCCCCTCCTTTATTTTCTTATAGACTGATGAGTCTGTAAATGCAGCAGTTTTGGTACGCCTTTAAAATCATGCACGAATACACAAAAGCAGGAGCCTCCTTAAGGAAATCATTAAATTGAACCCACAGCTGCATCAACTCGACCACAGTTTGCCCCACACCTCCCCAAAAGAACACACACACGCACACACACACACACACACACACACACGCTATGATTATTCAAGGAATGATTTTGGGTTTCAGCTCGAAAAGTCTGTCAGACTCTGACTCTTAGTTCTTTTTTTAGTTTGTTATTTGTTTATTTTGCCGTTTGATGTTTGTAAAACTGCTTAAACAGCACTAATACCATCTATCAGATTAATTACTGTTCACCCCTCACTGCAGTACTGGGATAACAAATAACTGTTTCTTCAAATAGATTTTACATTGCATCAGTTAAGTAATATTCATGTTTGATATTCTTTCATCACTTTGTGAGTTTCAAAGAATATGATTTTGTGGGTCAACTGAAAAGTATACATTATTATTTTCACCCTGAACATCAATGAAAAGGTCAAACATGAAATCCGAGACTCAAAGTTTTCTGTGCTCTCAGAGTGTCAGTTTGCAAAGTCACATCAGATCATATTAATTAAGGTGGAACGGCTTTTTCTCCTTTTTATAACTGCTTAATTAGTGATAATCATCTCGCTGTGAATGGCAGTGGATCCTGAAAGGCACTTTTCCCCACACTACTGTGTGCCATGAATGAAACATAGTGTGAAGTACAGCATCAGCTTTTTTGCCAGCAGGAGATTTTCTGAAGGTCAGAATGGAGACGTTACAGATTTATGTGCAATCATAGAGAAAGTATCGACTCCATTTACAAACACAGTATCAGGCGTGTTAACACTGGGCAGCAGCTCATTATGTGGTTATGAGTTTTTGTCTATATCAACAGAAGTTTCACTCAAAGTTCCCCTGTTTACTCCCGTCTTCCTTTCTCTGCTCTCCTTAAACCACTGAATGATAAACACCTGGCAGCCATGACACCTGTAGCTCATTCAAAGTGTTCTGTAACTGAAACCGAAGAGCAGACAGGGAGCTCACAGCAGCCAAACTATGAACGCTATCAACTCTTACTGCTGCCCAAATCACACTCTGAACCAAGTCACATCATCATCATCATCATCAATATTATCACCATCCCCTTTTATCGATCTAATCAGGCTGGTATAAAACTGGTGAGTGAGCTGTGGGAGTAAATGGAGATTGTGGCCAGTGTTCTTCCTGCTCTGCTTCCTTGTTTACAGCAGTGGGTGAGTGAATGCCACAGCGGCAGTCCTGCTGCCGGACGCTGTGCAGCTCTGTGGTATAAAGATTGGCTGAGTGTCTTGCCAAAGGGCACTTGTTAAAAAGCAGTTTCTGAGCTCGGCATAGCTTCAGACAGACCCTCAGCCCTCCAGCTGGCGTCTGGAGGCCGGTCGCCGCTCTTAGGCACTACTTTGAGCCCTTCTCTGCTTTTGTCCCTTATGATATTCTTTTAATTCATTTTATTTATTTATTGCCTTTTTCTGTTGCTCTGGATGAAATATGTTTTCCCCTTTCTAAGGACCTGTACATCCCCAAACTCATTTCCACCGTGGACACCAGCCAAGGCCACGAGCTGCTGTAGTCCTGCTTAAAACTCCTGACCAGTTGTTGAGAGAAAAAGAATCATGACTATTAACTTCTAAGCTTCACCATTCATAAATCCCAGAATCCTAACCAACTCAGGCAGGAGACAAACTTTGCTTACTTCCACTTTCCCCCCTTTTACATTTAACCAGTCAAGGTGGTCAACAAATTACACTTCATAGTTTTCATGCCTTTAAAAATCTTCAAAACAGCACCAGTTTCATTATCACCGGCTTTCTATGAAAATCTTATCTACAGTGAGCCATTCAGCTGCTTCTGCCTGCCCACAGCTGTTGTTCATCTGCAAACTGCTTAGGCAACCCACATCCATCCCAGCTCCTTTCATGGCTTTTGTGACTTTATCAGTGGGATATCAGTTCTCATTTATTCTGACTGTTGTTTGCTTTTAGCTGATTGGAGCATGGACCAAGGTCCCGGGTTTGCCTGTTGTTCCCTTGTTTTATTCATTCCCTCACTTTTGCCATATAATACATACATAAAAATAACACACAAGAAGTTCTCAAGCATTAGACTTCCAGAAAAGATCTGGAAGAAAAGACATTATTTAGACACGATTCACAGATTGAAATAATCCTCATTTATTTTCTGATGAGCATTCGTTAACCCAGAAGCTGTTTTAGCCCCTCCCCATTTCATCCAAGGTTCTTCTGATTTGCTGCCTGTTGATCACAGCAGGAGGTTGTAGCTGACGTTGTCTGAGAAGACCATATTAGGGTCTGAGAGCCTGAAACTGTTTGTAGATGGAAACTTAGGGAAATCACAACAGCTCCACTTTGATTTAACTGTCTCCAAATTTACTTCACCAACCCTCGCAACGCATCAAAGAACCACTGTTGACTTGAATCCTTCATAGGAGGGATAATGGCCTCTAACCTATAAAGCTTTTTAATAACTGTGTCACTAAGGCTACGTTCACACTGCAGACGAAAGCGCATCAAATCCGATTTTTTTGACCCTATGTGACCCATATCCGATCATGCTATGACAGTGTGAACGGCACAAATCCGATATTTTCAAATCCGATCTGGGTCACTTTCGTATGTGGTACTGAATCCGATACATATCCAATGTTTTAGAAAGCGACTGCTGTTTGAACGGTCATGTCGCATTAAATCCGTCTTTTACGTCACTGACACAAGACAGACGCCAATTATCAGCGCCGGAGAAGCGCCCGAGAAAACATCGCGAACGCTTCCTGGCCATCCCATGTAGATGTCAGTGAAACTGTTGGGAAGACAACGTTGGAGAAACGTGAACATTTTATTTGTACTGTATAATCTGCAGATTCTGACAGAAGTCTGCAACTATCCTTTGAAGCACCGCTCCTCTCTAAAACAGCAATAAGGATAATTATTAGGTTATTTACATTACTTAAAGCAAAAATTGGGAAACGTAAAGTCCGAAGTCTTTATATTAAGGGCCATCAGTCAAACAATATTGTTTGCTCTGGGTCTAAACAGAGCGCGTTGTGTGTGACGTCTTCTTTTGTGCATGCGGGCCGCTTTGAGCGTTCACACTAGAGCGCGTTTGCTGTCGCATTTTATTTGTAGTGTGAACGACCAGACAAAAAAAAAAATCGGATTTGATCAAAAAATCGGAATTGAGCATTATGCCCTGCAGTGTGAACGTAGCCTTAGTATTATACACCAGCCGGTCTGTCAGAATGGATTTGTGGGCTTCACAGGGCCTTAATTTAAAATCTGTTTATCCAACTGTCACTAAGGACCCCCCTTACACACACCGACCTTCTGTGTTGCTCGATTTGACTTTAATGTTTATGAAAGTCATGTTTCAATAACTTTCACCATATAAAGCATATTTTCAGGTCACAGAAAACATGCTTTATATTTTTAACAACTCGGCACGGGACGTTTTCTCCCTGTGCCCCACACCCACCCCCCAAAACCTCCACCCTTTCATTCCCTCCATCCCTTCCTTTCCTCTTGCTAAATACATCCTCCTCCAGCCAGCAGAAAGTCGGAGCAGGGCTGCTGGGAGACAATGATCTGCCTGTAATGACCGCTTGTATACTGGTGTTCTGCTGTGTGTGTGTCCAACTACTCTCTAGAGATCAATTAAGCTACTTACAGTGGATCAGTGGAGAGTCCGGTGCCTGCTGTCATGCATGTCCAGCAGCACGGGGACACACAATTCTAACATCACAGACTCACAGGTGGAGTCTCCATGTAATGATAAAATAAGGTCCAGGATCATCTCCTGCTAGCGCCTCAGAGACAGCGGTAAAGGGCTAAGAAGCACGATGTGATCAGGATCTGTGTAACACTGCTGTGAAACAGACCATGACTGTGCTGGCGGGCGAGTCTGCTTTAATAAATGAGTTTGACGATCGGATGGATTCTTTTGTTCAGTGAGTAAAACAGAGGGGAATTTATCGATTTATTTTGTAGGTTCGCTCCAAGAAGTGATTCTTTTAAGGTAAATAACAGCTGTGAGATCATAACCTTTTGAGAAATCCTGGGAAATTACACAATATATGGAGGGATTTGTGAAAAACATCGCATGAAATTTAACCAGCTGTTCCAGACGAGGCTTGCAATTGAAGGCTCTGATCTTTAAAGGTCAAGTCCGTAATAAATAAAAAAAAAAAATGTAAACACGTTCCTTTGTTCTAACAACCTTATCACATGGGAAGTTTCCCCTCTGTTCCTTGCCCTGGGTGAAAACTTTCTGAACTATTGAGATGTGGAAATAATATCTCACAAAGTTACCACGACAACAGTGCAGTAAATAAACGACGCCTGGACAATATATGGGGCCTTTGTTAATCACTACAGCTGACATTAACAGCGGGCATTCACTCGGTTCGGCACACCGAACCCAAAGAATCCACGTCCGAGTGTTCCTAAAAGTCAAACGTTTAATTTCTACTTCATTTGTTTTAGTTTACCACCCTGTGTGATCTGAAGGCAAAGGAAACACATGTGGCGATACAGACATAGTTTATTCTTGGGGGAATCCCCCACAGCAACAGAAACAGGTAGCAGCTAAATCAGTTTTTTATTAACCGTGTGCATAAGTATTTTTTATTTGTGCACAAAAGCTGCCACTGACCCCGCCCACCTCTCATCAAAGATTAATTCAACTGCCAACAAGTCACAGAAAAAAAAAATAGATTCTTTATGCTGCAGACAGTCACAAAGGTTTTAACCATTGCGGTGAAGAGGGCGAGCACCCTGAAGTTCACTCTTTGGAGCCAGCAATGGCTGACATGTTCGTCACAGCAGGAGAAACAGAGAAACAAACTCCACAAATCATGTTGTATTTGCAGGAGTATCAACAATAGTAATAAATCAAAAGTGATCCTATCAGAAAGGAATGCTTTCTGATGGAGAGACAGATGTGCTCACTTTCCAACACACACACAGAACTAAACTAAACATCTGGGCTGTCTGTGAGTCTGTGAGAAAGGACAGAAAGAAAACGCATACACACACACCCACCCACACACAAACACACACAGCGTAATGGTGTTGAAATCCTGATAAAATCCTAATGGAACAAAAAACCCAAAACAAAACAAAAAAATACAGTAACACTGGAACACACACACATACACCATCCATACGTGCAGGGTGGATGATATCGCTATCATGATGTCATCACTGACACAGAGACCCCAACGCCGCAGGGAGAGGAGGAAAGCGTGAAAATCTGTGGCAGACATGGTCGGAAATACAAGAAAAAGTAAATGTGCTGTGTGCGTGTTACATGCGAGTGCAGATAAGCGCACTTTGAGGTGATGTCACGGTCGAGCACGCCCGCGTGTATGTGGACTGAGCGGGCGTGGCCGAGCAGATGGTCGTTTTTGTAGCGAGGAATTCGTCAACATCACTCCACTGACATGAAAACTACGCTTCGAGTTTCCCCTGCAGGGACGGGAGACGTGTGCAGGCCCGGAGGTGCTCATGTCAAAACACACTCGTGTTTTCTCCTGGGCCTTTTGATGCAATTTCTCGCAGTCTGAGTGCAATCTGAAAATGAGTCCAGATGGCGTGGTATAAAATCGACTTGTAGCTAAAGTCACCAGAGTTTAGGAATTATTAGCATAATCACATAATGCTCCCAAGAGATGTTGAGACGCCGAGCCACACAATCGCACTTCGCTTGTCCGATTCCTTCTAAAGGACCTGAACTCATCGATCACAAGCACATTTTCAAAGAGAAAGTATACCCCTCACATCACTAAAAAATTAATTAATTAATTACAATTAAGAATGTCTTTCACAGAGATTTCCTCAACTGAGCAAGTCTGCAACAATCAAGCATGTTTCTGAAGGTGAGAGAAACCATGAGGCAGGCAAGAACACCAAAAACTGTTACCATAAAATGTATCCTGGATCTGTGAGTGACCAATGCTGCCGTAGCATGTCTAATTTAACGTACAACGTACAGGAATACAAGGAAAAACGAACTTTTGTACCAGCGAATGCGTGCATGTTGCCTGAAACATGGAGGAAGTCCGTTCACATTAGTAGGGGAAAGAAAAAAAGGAACAGCTCAAACCATTTCTATTCTGATGTTTAGATTTAACCCAGAGAGGCAGAGAATTACCACTTGCCAAAAGACAAATGCTGTAAGTTGCAGGATGGTCTGCAAATTGCACCACTTAAAAAGCCACTTGAGCAAAAACTATTATTCGGAGGTCGTAATCTATTGCAAATCCCATGTCAGCAGCTAAAGTGGCGAACATTAGAAAAAGGGTTTGTTTCCTTCCCTACATTTCTGCTTTTAAGAACAGGGTGAACTTTAAAGGCTGCTGTGGTCATTTTGTTGGTGGACTAATTCGGTCAATCTCCCCGGGATCTCATGGCGTTTTCCCCCATGCTTTCTTTCTATTAAAGGTTACGTTTTATGGTGCAAGCCTGGCATCAGCAGCCAGAACGTTACAATGTGACAAAGGTCAGGGATCTGTGTTCAATATGAGGAAACCGAGAGTAATAAAATAAATATCAGCTCATTCTCATGTATACATGAACACAAAGATTCGGCACAGCCTAGCGGCACACGCGCACTCAGGTGCATTTTCACACACATTTTCTTAGTTTTCTTAGGCAGACTGTGCTAATTTGAATCTTCGTCACACATAAGCACAAACTTACTGTGGATGTAAGAACAGACCACATGACTAATCTACTCTCCTCACTCCTTTAATCTCACAACGTCTCCAGTTTCACCGCATGACTTTCCTGCTACAGCCCCAGACCTGATAAGGCAAACAATGCAGAGCCAAGGTTTATACACACACACACACGCACACACACAAGGAATTTGGCCTCAGCATTCATTAAAGAGAACTCACACAAGAGAGGACTGTTTGGTAACGGGAAAGAGGGGTGTGTGTGTGTGTGTGTGTGTGTGTGTGTGTGTGTGTGTGTGTGTGTGTGTGTGTGTGTGTGTGTGTGTTCCATATCAGTGTGTCCCACCTGCTTCCTCGTCCTCACCCATGCCGATGGGCCCGGGCTGAGGCGTCTCCCCATTCTTTAGACAGTTGTGGATGTAGGTGGCCTTCCAGCGGGCATACTTCCTGTGCTGGATGTTCTGGTGAAGGCGAGAATAAACACACATCAAGGAAGTTATAACTGACACAGGGAGATATATTTTTCCACAGCTTTTACCCCAAAAACTAACTGCCGGTTAGTGTAACACATGCGATATGGTCAAAGGTCGAGGCTGCTGAAAGGTATGAATTTAGTCACTGTAAAGGACTTGGAAGTTCAAACTGAACTCTCATTGATTGAGGTTGTCAATCATTAGTTCCTAATGATGTCATAATCATTAGTTTCCAATTCTCCTTTAATGAGGTCTTCTTAAAAATAAAAATGTTTGTGGGTCTCAGGGTGCTCCGTTCAAAAGCACCCAATTTCACCAATCTAATTTTAACAAGTGGAACCATTTATTCTGCTCATGTTTACCATGGGTCCTAAATTCATTGTCATACACCAGCAATGCAGGATAGGGGCTCTCTTTGTTGAAGACGTTTTGTAGCTGCAGTCATGATCTGGATGAGGAACTTTCCAGACTGGAAGTCACTGGAACACTGTGGACGTCACCGGATCTACTTGAGACAGCCAGACTGTGACCTGGGCACTCGACATATAAAAAGCAGAGCTAGTACTGCTATATTGGAAGTCCTAATCCAAGTGGCACTTGACAAACGTGTTATGTTCGGTCCCCAAACAAAGAGAAGAAGGCAGAAATTGTTTGCTGCACCTGTCACATGCCAGCGTGCTCTGAGAGTGAGGCAAACTGTATAACTGCATGAAGTGTGAGCTTTGCTTAGCTTTATTAGTTTCTGGTCCCAGTACAGCTGTACAGGACTGGGTTTACGCCGCCAACAAAAAGTAAGAATCATTCTTGTGAGGGCTCTGCTTTATCAAATATTCTGTTCCTAACTCTTGGACAGACTTGGACACGTGGACAGGCACAGTTGAGGAGTGAAGGGTGTTAGACTCAGGATTTTATCTTTGCTTTTGCTGATGACATGGTTCTTTTTGTCGGGTGCTGACCTCTACCTTGCACTGGGGTGGTTTAAAGGTGGGATTAACACAGTCAAAGCCACGATTCCTCAGCTAGAAAAGATGGAGTACCAACTCCGGGTCAGGGATGAGTGTCTGTAGGTCTTGTTCATGAGTGAGGTGAATGGAGCTGAAAAGACTGACAGATCCTTCCTCTCACCAAGTGCTGGGATATTTATTCAGTGCAGGGAAGGCGGACGCACCTGCACGGCATCCGCAATCATGCTCCGCCGACTTAAATACGGTACTGGGTCCTGCAGGATGGTGGTTGTTGTCAGTGTGTTGGCAGCGAGATAGAGAAAGCTGCAGCCAACAGTGTGTGAACAAGCAACCATTAATAAAGAGATGCTGCAGAGCATGAAAATGCACCCGGGTCTGCTGTGGGTTTGTTACAGTGGTGCCGAAACCTAGGATGGGGACATAGCAGACCTGCAACTAGGCCAACTGTGGAAGGAGCTGACCCAAATGGTTGAGATGGTGGCTACACAGCAGGAGCAGGCGGCAGTGTTGCGGCGCCGGCAGGAGGCATGAACATGCACTGGGGTCTGCTGTGGGTTTGTTACATTCAGGTCTCATTCTGTTGGCTATCCGATTTCCATCAGTACTCTAGGACATGGACCTAATGTGAATCAGGTTAGCTTTTAAAGCAGGGCCAGAGAAAGGAAGGTGTAATTTATTCTACTGATAAGTAGAGAAAAGATACCAAAACTGAGTCTGAAACGAAAAAAGCATTACTGGTTTAATTTGAGCCAACTTTTAGGACCTGGATTTTCAATGGGAGGGTATAACTGCTGAAGGCCTGAAGACAAAGAAACAGGTAAGTAGTTTTGAAGGGTATAAAAAGGTGTAAGCTATTTGAATTTGAAGTTAAAGAAAATAAAAATACTTCAGTCCCAAGGTTCAAGGTTCAGGTACTGAATAAAGTTCCATCCATCCAACCCAGAAAAGAAAACATACATAAAGCTGTTAGAGGTATTTATCCAGTGGCTCAGTCCCCTATACGACTATAGAGTCAGAGTAACAAAGTTCTACTAGTGGGGTTAACAGGTACTAAGTTGGGCACTAAACCTCAATTATGCACTGGTTTGCACTCAGGTGTGAGTGATGTAAAATTTATGATCAGTGCGCATCTGCCTTGGCTTGGAGTCGCCCACAGAGAATTTACATTACAATTCATAAACTGCGTGTCCCAGGTCCTCGGTGTCAGGCAGTGAATGATCACGATGTACTACAATGGAGGTGTGAGGAGACGCAGTAGAGTGTTAATGGGGGCACATTAGAGTGAATCAAGGCTGAAGGATCTTTGAAATATTACAATAGGAGTGAAGCTGATAAGACCTGTGAGAATTTCCTGCTTATTCCAGTTAAGTGCCAAATTCACAGAAGCAGCTCAGAAACAACACGGAGAGCTGACGCGTATTTGTTTAGCCTTAGCATTACCATCGCAGATGGATGAGGCTCCGGTTATTTTAATCCCTGGAAAAACACTTTTGAGATATTAAAGCACGCAAAGGGAAAGACAGGAATGTAACCGCTATAAAAGTTTCAACAGAAAGGTCACACATTGTAAAACTCTCGGTTAAACAATAACTCATAGCAGAGGGAAGCACATGCTCCCTCATGGGGCAATTTGTTTTCTTTGCATTCATTTAACACCTAAACAGGACTTTTGTAGAAGGCAAAAAGACTCAACAATATCATAAAGACAAAAAACTATGTTCCCTCTTCGGACTGTGCCTGGCCAGGCCCCATAGACTACTTGGGCCTGGCCTCAGGCGCTCGACCTCGGGCATCCTCCCTGGGCCTGGCTCCAGGGCGTGGCCCAGTTAACCCCATCCCGGGCAGAGTTTGTTCCTGGGTGAGGGACCAGACAATTCGCCATGGATGACCCTACCATAGGGCAAAAGCCTCAGATAACATACCCCCTGGGATCCCAGGGACACACAAACTCCTCCACCACAATAAGGTAGCAATTCACAGAGGGAACCACTGGACTTTAAATCTTCATTTGGACATTTGGTTGGTAAAACCTTAAACGTTTCAAGATATGATGAGCCACGAATGCTTCAGTTCTGAATTACTTTCAACATATTTGTTGGAAACATCATTATCTTCATGCAGTCATGTGATAAAGTTTTGTGCACAACTGTGAAAACTTTTTCATGACTGTATAAAAAAAAAAAAAATCCAGATTCTTTTATATTCTAGGTGATGATCCGATTTTCAAAGAGTGACTCAGGAACATGTAGTTTCCCCGGCTGCTGACTCTTTTCTGTGAAGTATCATGATTAGGGTCACAATGCTTTCAATTCCCGTAATTTGTTAATGTAAAATGCATTGGCTGACAATGTCCCCAGGTGGGCTCATGGCCTCATGGTGGAGAGACATAATTATAGTCAGAGGCAGATGGTCCACGCTGCCTTTGTTAGTAACAATGTAGTGCGGTGACAGCCGGAGTAGAAGAAGTACGCATATGAGCTTTCTGCTCGTGTAGATTTTTATGTCCAGTGCACGCTCTCGGCCAGGCACAGCAACGAGGAACTAACTGAAGAGGAAACAACTGGGTAATAATTCCAATTGATCAGGCGTAACAGCGACTTCTCGTGTAAAAGCAAAATTGTATTTGTTATATCAGGCCTGAACATAAAAACTCAACAGCTGCAGGAGGAAAGAGGAAACAATGGTAAAGTTAAAGATCTGGCAGCTTGATGCAGTTAACATGAAATCACACAGCTGTGTCTTCACATCTGAATATGGATGCACATCCAATTAAATGTACTGGAGGGCTGGACTGGGGCCAGATTGAGGATTAATGGTGTTCTTAATGAACAGAGATAAAAGGGAACGATCTCCTCTAATGGTGTCATCTCTCTTTTCAACTTAAAGTTTGTGGCCACATTAACAAATAGACAATACAATTCTAACCAGCTTCAAAATCTGCATTAGGTACGACAAACTTAATTCTTCAGTCTGAGCTCTCTGAGCTTTCTGTCATTTCTTTAAGTATCTTCAGGAAAAGATCTCCAGGATTTGTGAAGAGTATTTGAAGCTCTTGTTTTGAAGTTTTCTGCCTGTTTTTCCGTTTCAGATATCCAGGAAAGAATCTCCACCCTGTGTCACAAATGGCTGCAGACTCTCACTGTTGGACCTCCTCCTGACCTTCTCGTACATACTGACCATGATGTGGATCCATCTCTCCATCAGACCTATTCATGTAGTTTTCATAACTCTGCCTTTTCTCCCCGTTTCCCTACATTAAGAACTGCTTCCTGACAGCCGTCCTATCACTGAGACCATTTCTGATGAGGCTTCAGTGAGCAGTGAATGATCAACTGAAGGTCCATATCATCTCCCTTCTCTTGTATATAGTCTAGTTGGATCTTTCTTCTTTCTTAAGAACATAACTTTCAGATACTGTTTATTTACTACAGGCAATTTTTTTGGTTATTAATTTCTTCTTTAGTCACCTAGTGTTCTAAAAAAACACACCATGCTGAGATATGGCAAGGTTTCAGTCAATAGCTCTGTAGGAATCACCTTGTTGGTGTTAACTTTGTTATCCTAGGCAATTTTTATAGATTCACCTAAAAAAATAAGAACAAATTATGAGTTTTTGTGAAACACAGGCTGCTCATAACAAAAAGCCACAAGATTCCATTTCAAACTGGTTCCTGAGTTGTCTGTTTTGTGTGAACAGCACTGGTTCATCCCTTGAGTTGGCTTTTTATTCTTGAAAATAAAATAAAAATAAATAAATAAAACAACTGATTATTGTTCAGAAACCCTGGAGAGCTGCTGCTCAAGACCACTTTACAGGACAAACGGGCTCCTTGGAAGCAAAAACATCAATAAATGACGGGTGGTACCTGCTGACAGACAGGACATCACCTGACATCTGAGTGCTTGCTTTGAAGAAATGTGTGACATTAAATGTGTGCCAGCCTCAGTTACAAAGGCTAGAGTCATTTTTGAAAAGCACTTCTGAAAATACTGAACTGGATAGTCGTGTTTTTCAAAGTCACTGACTCACTTGTCTGGTTCAGAGACTGTTACACGGCAGCTACAGATTCGGTTTCTCTCTCAGAAACAAGTCAGTGGGATGAATTCTGACAGACATGGGAACACATTGAAGGCATTCACTAAGTATAAAGGTCCCTGACGGTAACAGTGTTACATAAGATGGTGGCAACACTGCTGAAAACCTCTTTCTGCTGCCTGAAACTCAGTCACCAGTGGGTCTCAGTGTGGGAACATGACAGCTCACCATACATGAACTAAGTGCCCCATCATGCTTTAATGGTTTCTGGGTGATCTGGGAATCATACACACCAGGTGTTTACAGGAACAGAGCTAAGCAGGACTGTGTTCATGCCTCACTTTCACAGTAAAGGTCCGTACGCGGTCACCTTTAAGCACCTTGTTGTTGTGATTTGGTGCTATACAAAGAAAATGTCTATACAGGGTTTCCTAACGACAGGGTGAACTTTTATAATTAATGGTAGTGAAATATATTTAGGGACATACTTTGGCCATTTTTCAATCCATCTGGGAGAATCTCATTATCTGTTGTTAATTCACTGGGCCATAAGCCTACCCACTCTTATTTTGAAAGTTCAGTCACTGTCTGGGTGTCTGATCTCAAGAGGACCTCATCCCACAGCTGAACTCCAACATGATGGTCTGCAGTAGTCGATCATAACACCTCTATGCAGAGCTCAGCGCCCCTCAGAGGGACGAGCTGCAGGCTGACGGTGGAGATAACAGGCAGATGGCTGCAGAGACATCTACAGCTCCGTTATGTCTTCATCACAAACGCTGCACATAAAATGTTCAAAGCAGCGGCACATTTGAGCAGAATTTTTAATCACTTATTTTAGAAAGCGTGGGACTCCTGCACCACACGTACTGTAATCTGAATCTGTGGGAAACGCTGCGCTGTGTTTCACACCTTAAGGCACAAATAACTCCCAGCCACTGCTAATAACCACTAAACTTAAACCTTTGCTTCCAATGATAAAGCTTTAATTTGCTCAGACTGTCTCCACTGCTTGCTCACTCTGATGTTCACACAGACTCTGTGGTTGGTTGTGTTGTGGCTGCACCTTCTCATCAAATGGAAATATTTAACGTGTTTGTGCATCTCTTCCCTGAAAATTCAGCATGGCACATTTTGGGATCTTTGAAAAGTTTTGGCTGCGAAATAAAATAAAGTTCTGTGTTTTAACAGCCAGTCTGTAAAGGGTCGCTAATAACTGCAGATTAGCAGGAGGATAAGAGCACAAATTTACACAAAGTCTGTTTATCTGCAGCACCCTGAATACATTGCAACAGCTGAGTCAACGCTTGGCCTCACAGCAGCTCTGTTATGAAAACAACAACAATGAAATATCAGAAGTAAGGGATTGGAGAATGACCTGAAGTCTCCTTTAATGACATTCCCACAGTGCAGTGACCTGATCGATGTCACGACTGTGTCACTTTCTCGTGTCTGAGTCGAAAGAAGCAGATGCATGACTGCTGTCGGGATCTGGCTGCACAGACAGGCCTCGGCAGCAGGATGAATGTTCTGTTGGTTTTGGTCTCTTTGGGGATTATTGGATCATTTATAAATGATTAAATAAAGTCGGCATCATCCTTCAGCCAGTTAACTGATAAATGAGCTTCCTATTGGGGTTGGTCATCATTATAACTCTGCAGAGATCAAACCTGGGACTCCCAGCAGGGTCTTTATCTTACCTCCTCTGACAGCTCCCCAAAAACAGACAAGACATCCAGCAGCAGACTTGAAGTGTAGAATGACTTGATCATGTTCCTGGAGGAAGGAAAGAGGCAGAGGAGGGGGACAGACGGCAGGAATTATGGGATATACGAAGGAGGAAAGGTTGGAAGAAAAGGGGGTTGAAAAAAATGGGCAGAACAGAAGTGAATGAATAAGATGGAAGAACGTCCATTAGTCTCTTACTGTCTCTTACTCCATCACTGAGAGAGCCTTGTTTCTACAACAGCGATTTATTTATTTGCCCATGAGCAATTTTGCCAATAATGTTGGTTGAAGCTAAGAGAAGCAGTCAACGGAAAAAAAAAAAAAAAAAAGAAAAAAAAAAGAAATAGGGCTGTTTTAACGGCACCGTCTTCCAGCAGCTTTAGCGTGATTTGGTGCATTTCAAACAAATAAATAAACGAATAATCCAAAAAGTAGCTATATTAGCAAAAGCACTTTCGATAGAGCTGAGGAAGCTGGTGATAGCCTAGCATACTCAGCCGGATGGTGGACACGTAAACGCTCATGCACGTTAGTCGTGTTTGAGTCCTTTGCTGGCACTATGCGTCTGCACAAGCGGCACACTCCTTTGGTTACATCCTCAGGTTTGCCTCTTTGAATCTTTCGGTTTGAAGCCAAAGAAATCCCAAATTGGTGACTTTGTATTTTTTTGGGCAACTAGTTGCTCCATGTTTGGACTTCTGTGTTCTAAACGCGCAAATCAGTCTGTGCATGATTACATTGCTCCGCCCATCAAAAAGTCACCTGCACGAATATATCGCCTATCGTCATTTATTGGACTCATTAATGTGGGTTGGAAAAATTTCACATATCGGCCAGCCTTAATCAATACCAACTAAAAGTGGTCCAAGCTACAAAGGAACACACCACTGGAGCAGCTGTAGGCTCAGCACCACAGGACCTCTCCAGAGTGCTGTAGACCACAGAGCACGCAACACGCAAACACGACACAAACTGTCTCCTGAGACATGTTGGATTCAAACATGCATCAGTGCCAGGACACTGTATAAACTCACTCGAGTTTTAAAAGTGTCTTACAATCACATGAACTCAGATATGTCACTGTTCGTATAAAACGGCGTAATATATATTGGCTCAGAGTTATTACATTTGGATCATTGTTTTAAAAAAGAAAGCACCTTTAAAACTTTGGCTGGTGCAGGTCGAGAGCGAAACATTTGTGTTTTGAGGATTGCAGATTATCTTTCAGTTATCAGCATTTTTGTTTCCATTACTGTCCCACCCACATGAGCTGGGGCAGGGGCTTAAAAATGCCACTTAGACTGGAGGGGATGGATCTTCTATTTCTGTATTACAGCGTTACTCATTTTACCTCTAACGTCACTGTAAACCTTTACTAAGCTTTTATTGTTGTTTATTAAGCTAACATATACGTTATTACTAGTTAATTATTTGCTCAGTATTGTTTACTTTTTGTTTACTTCTTTATCTGTTATCTGACTGTAAAAGATTTTAAACAGCATGTGCTTGTGTAAGATGTTGATCAGATGTTGAGGCTGGCCGGGCTCTCTGGTTTGAAGAGTAGATACGTTTGGTAACCACAGCAACCCATCATCTCTCCACACACACACACACACACACACACACACACACACACACACACACACACACAAACACACACACACACACACACACACACACACACACAGCACACACACATCATTCACACCACACACACATCACACACACACACACACACACACACACAGGTAAAGACAAAGAATGGGCTCCTTGTAGTGCAGAGTGGGAAGTTTTCAAAAAACATTCAGCTGTGTGACTCAAAATGAAGACATGTAAACATGTACGCATTTACACCTCTGTCTGCATGTATATCCATGTGACCGTGTGTGTGTGTGTGTGTTCAGGAGTGACATAACACACGGCTGAGGCTCCTGTTGGCAGCAGACCGCTGCTGCTTGTAAAACCGCAGGCGGGTTTGCTGACCAGCAGCAGAACAGAAGCTTGAGTCAGTCCTGCTTCATATACCTGCTGGAAACAGCTTTTGGCCTGTGTTTACACCACAAACAAATCCAGAGACACGTCGCCTGCATCCATTCATCCTGCATGAGCTGCTGCAGGATGACTGACAGAAAGGGAAACCGACTCTGCACGTTTCTCCTGGGTCAAAGGTCAAAGTGCAGAGTCTCCAGAGTTCACAGAGGAGACGTCATGCAAGTTTCTGTCTTTTTAGCAGATCTGGATGCTACTGATATGCTATTGAATTGAATTGAATTGAATTAAATTGAAATGAATTGAATGAAACCCCCTTTTAACAGGAAGAAACCTCAGGCAGAACCGGGCTCGGGGAGGTAATAAAGCGTGGAGTGATAAAGTTGCAAACTTGCGGGATGTTGGAGCGGGTGTTTTCCTTAAGGATGAGCAGATTTAATTAATTTAATGAAATAATAACTCCTTTGGTTTCTGCTGTGGTGATGATGTCACTGTATTACTGATGACTATCTTTCTATCGGCTTCAAATTCTTTTAAAACTTTATTAATACAGCAGATCTTAAACAATGCTGCTGACCAAAGCTTCTCCTCGGACATGCTCACACCGCTGCATTGTCTACAGCAGCTGTGTTCATGCTGAGACTTCATCAACCTGTTCATCCATGCTTCCTATTGGTCAGAAGCATGGATGGACCAGCACCGCACCTATCATGTGAACGTGCAAGGGAAACTCCAGGTGAACTCACAACCAGATAACCAGCTCAGCCCGATAACTGCTGTTGGGTACCTGAATCCAGGTAATGGGAGGATAAGCGGGTATCTGAAGTCACTTTGTCATGCAGGCATGGTGGATTTCTTTGTTTTGTTGAAAGGTTACAGCAGTTGCACAGAGTTGCAGGTGCTTCTGTTTTGTTGTTCTTTGTCTCATTCCTAGGAAATGGTGTGTCTGAGTCAGACACAGGGTCCAACTTTTTAAAGACAAAGCAAAGAAAAAAAAGATTGAATTCCTGACTGAAATATTTGGCCAGCCTCACTTAATGTACCATTAGAAACGCAGATAAGACAAACAAAGAACGCATTGAAATCGTGTGGAGAACGTATAAACACTTCTGATTATTTCCAAGGTGTTTCCTGTCGGGCAGTCTCGTTCCAGGTGATAAACTGGGGGAAGGAGAAATTACAAAGGAAAAGAGTAAGAAACACACATTTTCCAGAGAAATCCCCCAAATCAACTGTTCCAATAACCTGGTGTCATGTTATTCTTCCCCGTTAAATATGAGGATTTAACACAACCAGAGTCACTAACAGAAGAGTAATGATTACAAACTAATGTTTTTGGTTTTAATCCGACTTCATTGGTTCAATTAGCTCCAAAGGTTAAAGCTGTGATGGGTGTGAACACTGTGATTAGCAGCAGAAACATCTCTGCTAAAACACTCTCAGCTGAACGCTGAATGAAGATCAACAGGCTGAGGTGGTTTCCTGACCTAAATAGGCAGCATTTTTCCACATGATGCCTGAGTTACTGCTTCCATGGAAGGAGATGTGACCTGCTTTCCACCAAACGGTCTGGAACTGGATGTACGGACGCAGAAGTCCCCCGAGACCAAGACCGTCTCCAACAGGGCCGTCGACCATCTGATGGTGACGGCAGAAACTGAGCGTGCACTACAAGGAGCAGCATTCCTGAATATTCCTGAATATTCCTGAACATTCCGGAAAATTTCCCATTGTGACACTGTGACGCCTAAAGGGGGGCAGCTGTGCTTATTTTCTGCCATGAATTCTGCTCCATTCGTGTAAGTTCATATTAAAAACACGGGCAGAGTTTCAAATAATGAGCTCAGTGTGCAGATGTGAGGAATTCAGCCTGCTCTAAACTCTCTGCTTCACCCAGGCCTTTCTACTCTTGGCTCTCGCTGACATCACTGAGTGGGGATAGCCCTGATACGGCCCCCTCATGCACGAGTGTGGGAGGAACCTAATATTGTGTTTCAGAGTGAGGAAAGGCTGAGGAGCTGCAGTATGAAAGACATAAAGTGTTGGGGTGTTTCCAACATGTCTCCTGTCAGAGGAAAAACATCAAGACTCAAAGAAACTAATAAAAGAAAAAATATAATTATCCAGTGAAATCCTCCAACAAACCCTTCCAGTGACCCGGTTAGATACTGACCTTCCTCGTGAATGATCAGATTAGAGAGGAAGGTCATAATTAAACCATGTGTGAATAAAACGTCAGACCGTCACTAATCGATTTATTAATAATTACAAACTTTCCTTCTTGGACGGGCGAGTAAAACCTTTTGGTTCAAAGCAAGGATGAGCTGCACTGTGGCCCAGTATGAGTATAAGAAGAATTATTTTGAACACTGAATCATGCAAAGCTGGTCTTATAGAGCCCACAGTATAAGTAACGGGTCTAACTGGAATCTGAATATTACCTTTATCTGAGAAACTGAGTTTCTTTTGACAGAAGCTGTGCTCACATTTTCAAAGTCACAGATCGTATTGTTGTGGTCCACAGAACACCAGTGCACCAGGTAGTCTGTGCATCCCGCTTGTTCACTGAGGTTTGAGATATTTTTTTGAGCAGAGAAACAGCAGGACTTTGTGGTTCTGAGGGCTGGGAGCTGCTCTGTGGTTCTTCCTGCAAGACGACTCCTTCCATGAAGTACTTGTACTCGTGAATACAAATCTCATATCAAGTCCTTTGTAATGGCAATCTAATGTTTAGACTCCATCATGAACTGAAGGTTTAAATACCTCAAAGTTTCTAATTGGACTAATCAGAGCATCATTCAATGATTAAATCATTACACTGACAAACCAGTTACGCAGGGCCATTACACTCTTCTGGGATGTTATGATTACAGGCCAAAGCCAACTTCAAAGTCTTGCTAGTAAGTGCACACACACACACACACACACCACAACACACACACACACACACACACACACACACACACACACACACACACACACACACACACACACACACGCGCGCGCACACACACAGAAGCACACACACACACTTAAGGAGTGGCTCGGTTCTCACTTGTGGAATCGTCCTGCTCTGTCCTCGTTGTCAGCGTAGAGGAATAATTTTAAGGCATAGTTTTCGATGTGGGCGTTCCCAACCACCTCCTGACTGATCGACTCATTATCACTCAGCTCCTTCTTCATCTGCAGGAGAAACAAAAACAACGACACATGAACGGAACCGTGTAAGCTCTGCAGAGAAAAGCAATAAATCTGTTTTAGTGTCAAACTTTGGTTGTGAAAGGTGTAATACGTTTTAGCCTGAAACTGATCAACAGATCAGAAATATAGAAGAACATCTGCACACGCTCACGTTTGCAAACGGATAGACCTGCAGAGCTATTAGACCAGGTACTGTTTTAACTGCTGAATCAGGTGACACACACTCAATGCATTCACTGTACGAAGACCAACACTTACACACCAGTGCCCACAAATTCACACAAAGCCATCATTAAAACAGGGCCTCTCTTTGACCAGCTAAACCCTTTTTCTGGAGTATTCCATCTACTGGATGTACTTATCCCAGTATCTGCTTTATTTACAGTTTTTAAAACTTAGTAGGACCTGCAGATGATCCTTTAAACATCCAGCGGAGGCCGGAGAAACTAACCCTGATCCCTGGATGTGTCGCTTTTGGTTTGGTGCACGGAAAAACACTTCTGACTTCTTAGCTCAAATGTTTTAACTCAGGCAAACACGTCCTCGCTTCAGCGGGTGCCATCTAGCATGATGCTTGATTAGTCTCGCTCGCTCTGCTTCGCTTTGACTAGGTTTGCTCCACCTGTAATTGCTCCTCTATATGAAATGCCTAGCTCTGTCCATTACGGCGTCCAGCAGGCTTCGGGTTTCTTGTAAAAGCACTAAAGCAAACACACGGGTTGCTTCCAGCAGGTGGACCCTGGCCGGGCTGAATAGATACTCTGTTCGCTGACTGTGAGTCGTAGCGGAGGAATGTAAAAGCACTGAGCTGAGCGTAGGACAGCAGAGGACAACTGGCCTGGGAATACAAGAATGTGGGATGAAAGGAAAGTCGCTAAACTCAGCCATGACTCTCAGGCTTGCTCGCTCTGGTTAGGTTTCCGTTTGACAGGCGACCAAACTTAAAGTGAAGCAGAAGAATTAGCGCCACTTTTTAAATGTAAACCTGGACCAGGTTAGAGCGAAGCAAGCCTTTGATACGAGACCGTGACGCCTTATTGACTCTGGGAGCAGCGAGTGTGACGCACAGAGGTGCAAACCAAGTCCAAACCAACAAACCGGGTCCGCTTCACACAGAAATCCACACGTGCACAGCAGTGTGCATGAGCGACGGGACGCCCAGCCGCGCTTTCATGAGCTCTGTTAATAAATGAAGACCATAAATATGTGAGTGACAATGAATCACAGAGACTCCAGCTCCAACAACTCTGACTGCAGCTGATGCTTTATGCTCAAGTTTGCAGCCTCGGCCCACCTCTTCCTTTCCACTGTCGCTGTCGCCAAAGTGCTTGCTCATAGGGTCATAGTACGATTGTTGGGCTTTTCTCTGCATCTATTATTGTAGGGTCTACCTTACAATATAAAGAACCTTGAGGCAACTGTTGTTTTGATTTGGCGCTGCATAAATTAAATTAAATTTAAATCAATTCAAATCTAAATTCTAGTTGCAGTCATTTGAATTTTCCTCCATCATCCGCTGAGCAGTGTTCATGTGTCTGAGCTTCAAGTCAGTGTCTCTAAACTCAGAAAGCTTTGAGTGTCTGAGATCAATACATGTTTCCTTGACGTTAGTGAGGTCTTAACCCTTTTTGAACCATGAACCTGGTGGTCCGTGTAAAAGCACGCTTTACTGTAACTCTGTTAATGTTTGTGTTAGAGACGAAAATCAAACGGTTTTGGAAAAAAAGAGAACCTGTGCTCTGCAGTGATAGTTGGTGTACCAAGTACTCACAGAGTGGCATGAAAAATCAGCTCCACCAGGATTTTACCGTAACTCCTCGACCGCTCAGGGCTCAAGAGGAAATTCAAACAGCTGGACACATGTATCCATCTGGGTTTGGGTCTACATTTCTGAAAACCTTCAGTTCAGTCCATGATGTGGTTCTGATAAAGTCCATCTTTGTTCAGATGCACGTACTTCCCACAGTCACAGGTGATCAGAACCACCACAGACTCATCGAACAGACTCCAAGAAATCTGAGTCTTTGTACAGTATGTTTGATAAGGCTGCAGAATTGATTGAATTATAACCTCGATCATTTTGGCTTCTCACCCTTAAATGAACACGACTGAGCAACAATAACAATGTGTTCTCTGCCAATAAAATGCAAAGTAGAAGCAAATCAAGCAGCTTGTTAATCTGCTTTACTTACAGAGCCAGAATTAGCCGCATTACTCATTCGCTCACTCCGTTCGTAAAGCGGCTGAGCTGATTTTAAACTGCTGTGTGTCCTCCATCGTTTTTACCTGATAAACTCTGCAGGTAAAACAGATTGATTAAGTCACAGAAGAAGGACCACCTGTTTGACCACCCTGTTCTCCCCGCTGTGAGAGACCACGGCGCTCATCCTCAGTGGCTGCTGCAGGAGACAAAGATCTAAATTTAGCAGCATCTACCATGACTGGCATCTCTGAGGTTTCCCATCCTGCATCACATGAAACTGATTTTCAAACAAGTGATTTTCCACCGTCCCAGTGAAAGGCTTGAGCTGGCAATGACAGTGGAAAATAAAAGTCCAGCATGCCTAATGCCTAGTACGTACGAGCCAGGTCACTGGGGAAATGGGGGGCAGACAGAGTTGCTGCTGTGATTTAAATCCTGACTCAGAGCGCTGCACAGCAACAAGCAACAGTTCATTAAGGAGTGGAAACCTCGGGTGTCCCCGTGTTTCACAGACCTTGTTCGGGCTCTATCTGGACAATAGCAGCGCTTCCACATGATTAATTGGGTTTGTGCTGGTGTGATCACAGTCTGACTGCAGCTGAAGTTTACCGAGCAAAACCAAATCAGAATAAGACGGAGCCTGAATCAGGTCCGTGTTTGAACCACTCCTGCTGCCTGCTATCAGCCTGGGAAACAGTTTTGCAACAGGTTCACAACATGACACCAGTTTTCTCTGTAAAACCTGAAACCTGCTCTGAAAGCTGGCATAGGCCCTGATCACAGCCTTATTTGTGGCCATCCTCGCCTGCAGTCTTCTCCTAAACTCTTGCTGCTCCTCAGAAAAAAAGGAAATTAAAGTTTTCTTTTCTTTACCAGATGTTGCATCAGCTTTCCCTCTCGGACTCTCCTCGCTCCTGCAGTGATGCATCGAGACGTCTCAAGCAACTGACCTGCTTGCGACTCCAAGCCGGCAATAGGCGTCAGAAAGACAACGCAACAAACGCGGCAGTCGTCACTCCATGTTCACAGCATCAAGCAGAAGCTGACACAGTCAGGAGTGACTGTTTGATATTTTACGACCAACAGTTAATATTCATATTTTATAAATGCTCACACTGAACAAGTTTACCTAAGAATATTTCCCTAAAAAGACTCCACCCAGAGCAAACTGCAGTAAAACTTGAAACAGTAAACGTTGGATGTAACGGTAGAAGTAGAAACATGCGCGATGAGGGTGGGAAACTACAGGATCAAAAATGACATGGACAGTAAAACTGAAGCTGACGGATGTGTTTTAGAGCTTCATCACCTCTCCGTTGGTTCTTCTCAGTCTCGGTAAATTCACTTGGCCCCCCCGCTGGGACACTCTCAGCCCGGTCACCTGCTCCCTCCCTTCCTCCCTTCATCATAACAATTCCACAAAATCTAATTAGCCCGTTCCTGTTAGCAGACAGGAGAGCAGCCTGCATTACGTAAATGTGACTCACGGAGAAGCACAAGATGTTCTCGTAAGCTCGGAGAACAAACAGACGCAAACCAACGTGTCTTATTCCAAAATTAAGTCAGACTTGTGGCACAATAAGAGTCCCTAATGGTAAAGATTATTTACCATAATAATAACACCATTTCACATTAAATGGTGAAAAGAGATAAAACCCAAAGAGTCTTCACCTGATGGAACAGGATAACTTTACATCGACCTCAGCAGGAAAATGTCAGCACTGGTCAGCTGTGAGTGGGGGTTAATATAACCCACAACTTACATCATCAGGCCTTTGCTCTCATGTGAAGGACTGAATGTAAAATCTCTGATCAGAGGTTCAGGCTGAATGGTATGTGAAACAAAAGCTTGTTATTGGTAGATTTATATATCGTTCGTTATCAATATAAATCTCAATATAAATCAAAGGCTGTTGATTACCTTGTTGTGGTCGGCTTACACTCCCCGGCAGTGAGGCTCAGGACTGTCTTAGTGAGGCATCTGTAAATATGTGCAACTTGACCACATATCCAGAGTGACAGTGAGGTGTGGCACAGCTGTCCAGCTGTCGCTCTGCACTCTGTGCTATCTGAGAGAAATGTTTCTGGCCGCGAGTCGCTAACGAGGGTCAGTAACTTAAATGACGCTTAAATCCGACATTCTCCTGTCCTTGTACACACTTCAGGTTCAGAGCGCAGTGGCAGGAAATGGGGAGAACATTGTCTGGGTTATCACTGGGTTTACGTCTTATTGTGCACAACATGACATTCATTTTCGAAACCATGTACCCGTCAGAGTCAAAAAGAAGGCTAAAGCGGCGCATATTTCAGGATGGTTTCCTTAGATCCATACTTCACTCACCACATCTGCTTTTGAGAAAAATACAACAACAGCTAAAATGCCAAGTTCAAGAAAAAGTTCAAGAACTTTAGATACCAGTGTGTGACATCACATTATCTGCAGCCATCTTTTATGTACAGTCTATGGCTTGAACCACTTTTAAAACAATACAGGCTCAGAAATAACAGGCTCAGGCTCGTTGCGTGACATGGCACAGAACGTACTAATCAAAGTGTTCGTAGTTCATACATACATGGACAAATTGAAGGAAAACTTGAAGTATTATGACATTACCTGGCCTGCAAAGTATGTCTGCTAACAGACCTTTTGAAGGCTTTACTGCATTACTTATGATATCTTGCTGCCCAGCAGTGCATATGACCTGTAGGGGGCACTCTGGGGTCACTGGGACCCCAGCAGTATTTTAACCTCTCCGAGGAGAGAAACCTCAAAGCTCTGAGAGGACCTTATGCAGTGAGTGCAGCCTCTGATAACCAACAGGTAAATGTCAAGCCTTTTAGAGGGCTGCGTTGTGTGTGTGTGTGTGTGTGTATTCATATCTTTGTGGGGACCGAAGATTTAAAGTTTACTATACTTCTGGGGACCAAAATCCTGGTTTGAAGGCATTTTTGAGACTCATAATGTGGTTTTAGTGTCAGGGTTAGAGTTAGGTTATGGTTATGTTAGGTTTAGGATGAGGGTTAGGTTTAGGCATTCTTTTTTCATGGTTAGGGTACGGGGCTAGGGAAAGCATTATGTCAATTAGATGTCCCCACAACATAGTAATACCTGACGTATGTGTGTTTTCTAAGAAAAGAGCCATTCAGCCGTGTGCTGCTGAGGTAGAGGCGGTGTACAGGCAGCGGTGCAGCCAGCGTCACAGGCTCGGAGCAGGAGTAACGAGGCTGTCGGCTGGACCGTGCAGCTCAGCAGGAGGTCATTGTTCTTCACGTAACACATCACTTAAAATCTGATGTATATGAAATCCAACAAGATTCTTATCAACCCTCGAGATACTTCTATTCATATCTCTTATTAATTTACTAAACCTGAGCTGTACAGCAGGGGCAGACAAAAGCTCCTCAGTCGTCCTCTATGAGCCTCGGTTTCTTACAGATAAATAAAAATAAACCGGGCTGATTTAATCTGGCAGATTTTCTCGATGCAAAGCTTAAACTTCAGTATAAAATAAATAAATAAATAAATAAATAATCCCAATGAAAGTATGAGCTGCAGCCTGCATGGCCTCGAGGCCTGCACAGAAACCAGGGACCCCCCAAGCCCGTGTCCCCTCTCCACAGAGGGAGAGGGAGTCCAGAAAAATCAAGAGTATGTTTATGAAACAAATGCAATGACCATCTCATCTGCGTGTTTTTGTTCTCTTAATCACTTGAAGTCAAAAGCAGGAATGAAAATCAGACCCAGCGAACAGACCCAAATTAATCTTTCTCATTTAGATGCAGTCAGCAAGCTCCTGAAATACTGAAGCTCCTGGTTTGAGATGATTAAGCTAATGCGCTTCATTTACTCATTATTCAACGTGACACAATCAGCAAGAGAGAACTAAACAGGAAAAAGGGTCCGCACTGAAGGAGGAACAGGACTAAAGGGAATCCGACTCACCGTCTCCAGCTGGTCCATGAGTTTGACCAGGAACTTTCGGCACTCGGGTGTTTTGCTGTCCAGCTTCATGCCCGTCTGCATGGCGTAGAGTCGACCTGCGGGAGAGCACGGGGAGGAGATAAAAAAATTAAACAAGTCTGTTCTTCCACAGCTTCGCTCACACAAGACTCGACACAGAGTCCTCTTCATTAAAGATTCACACAAGAGCTGCTGAAGATGTTTTCTTCTCTTCCAGGAGGAGGAGGGAAAGATTTCCACCTGAGACGAAGCAGGCCTGTGTGGACACACTCATGATCCCTCACCTGTCAATTATTTCTATTCTTCTCTAACATGATGTAACCTCACACCTGAGCAGCAGCACCGGGCCTGCAGGGATGACCTCCAGAAAAACTCTTAGAGAACTTGGACTGGAATTACTTTCCAAAAATTATAAAGCTAGTCAGACAAAAGCTGCTGGTATGATAAAGTGTTTTCATATTACTGTAACGGAGGTCAGGGAGGGCTCGTGTTTCTGTGATGTACCTGCAGCTCTTTACTCAGTGTTCAAAAACTGTTATGAATATGACAGATATGCATTTACTGAATGTATCTGCTGGTATAGGGACATTAAATCCAATGTTATTTGAGCCAGAAAAATACACAAAACATTCACAAGGAGTGATACAACCTGAACTCCACGTTCAACACCACAGACTGTATTTAAAAGATTGCCCAACAAGACTTCACAAACAATGAAGAGACACTTGCTCACACAGTCTATGCTCACAACACAAACCTCAGAAAGCAGACTGAGAATGATGTGCACAGCTGTCACACAACACATTTTCAAAAACTGAAAAGAGCTCCCCATCAACAATACACACACACACACACACACACACACACACACACACACACACACACACACACACACACACACACACACAATTCAGCTGTTTGTTGTGTGGGTATCCAGGTTTCAGTTCAGGGGTGTGGCTCGTACACCTGAAGTCCGTCACTGTGCTTCGGTTTGCCTCGTGGCTACACAAACCATGACTTTACACCCCATTAGAGAGTTTGTGTGTGTAAACGTTTTATGGAACCATGCTGATGCCTGTAGATTCTGGGCTGAACTGCACTGCAGGCTCATCTCTGTGTGAATCAGCCCGGGGTTTGTTAACCAGATTGATTGTGCACTGTGTGTGATCGCTGTGCGTGCACACAGCTGCTGTCTCGACCCATGTTAAAAATGATTGTCTTTAACTAAAATGAGAGACACTTTGAAGCGCACACGGCTTCCTCCTCCATCAGCAGGAAATACAGACGCTGTGTCTGCAGGATAAACACCTCACAGTCGTCCTAAACCGGCAGCAGAAAGGCTTTTCACACTCTTCTCACTCTCACACAATCACAGGTATGTTGGAGTAAAAACCTCCACCTTTGCTGACAGGCACGCAGACATTCCTCAAATCATCTCTAATCCACAGCTCTGTGTGTGTGTGTGTGTGTGTGTGTGTGTGTACACTTGTAGTGCAACAGGCACAGTGAGCAGACTCAGCGCTGCACTATCAGCACAGGGTGAAGTGGCCTCAGAGTTCCTTCTCTGCGAGGATTACCTCAGCAGATTGTGCTGTTTGTGTGGAGGCGGAGTGCGGCGTGCAGCACAGAGCGATGAGATCAGCGCGGATTTCACCCTTTGCTGAAATTCTCTCTTTTGAATGTGGACCTCATTTTGGAACGTGGAACCTTGTCGTGTTCTAGAAATTGACTGTTTTATTAAAAATCACCAACGTTTCAAATAATAAGTAATCTCTGTGAGCCACGTGCTCAGGTTGTAGGGCATCGCAGCCCCACCCACCTGCTGTTAAAACCTTCTGTCTGTGAGGGGCAGCCAATCAGAAGACAGCTGGCATAAAGGTGGAGGAGCCAAAATTGCTTGCTTCAGAGTGACTGCAGTAATGCAGCATCACATAAATAAAGATTACTGTAAATTGTAAATCATGCAGAGCTACTCTAGTAGAAGAATATAGAGCTGAAAGCATGTGGAATGGTGCACGGTAAGAAATCTGAGTAACTAATTATAATTATGTTTATAATTTAGTTCATTAATTGAACAAAACTCAAAGGTTGCAACTTGTCTGGTCTGTTTTATGCCTTTAATTTGAAAATCTCTGGGTTATGGTTTGTTGGTCAGATACGGCCGACATGACATGAGCTGGAAACGTTAATAAACATTAAAACATAACTAAATAAAATTCCACCTGCTGATATTGCCCCCACAATTACTCTACACTTATTGTAGGTTATCTGAAACATGCACAGGCTGTGCTCAGAGCGTCTGCTGCAGCGGAGACAGAGAGCGCCTGAATATTAAGCAGTATTCCAGCGTGGACGGTCGGGCCTGTCGAGTTACCAGGAGACCATAAACATCGTGTTGTACTCTGCATATATTTGAGTAATCCGTTTCCACCTCATGTTTGAGTCACAGCCCTGCGCAGCATCAGCAGAACAATGGCCCATTTCACAGCAGCAGAATGGCGGGGAGCCTCTGTCCAGCCGCCAAGGCCAGAAGCACTCAGTGTTTCCAAAGAGCGGCACCAGTGTGACACGCATGTACGCATGTACGCATGAACAAGAGCGCAGCAAGCCACACAGACAGCGGGTCCTCCAGCAGACTGACAAAGGAAGGCTTTGTGTCATCGCGCTGTACAACACAACCCAACACAGTTAGACTGCAGACACACACACACACACACAACCAGTGCTGGAGCCCCCTTGTGGTGAGTGAAGGTGCAGTTTGTTTCTGCATAGGAATCATTTTTCATTAATTTGTATTTTGTTCAGTTTATTCTTCTCACCCTGAAAACTACATGTAAGCATCAACAGCTCTCTGCAGCCCAGTAAAGGACAGCAGCTACCAGTGTCACTGCAACACATAAATAGTAGTTTGTTTTAAAATGAAAAACACTCAGAATTAAACAAAACATCTGAATTTGATAAATTACATTAAATTATATTTAATTCCATCTTTAAACCAGCAGTGTAGACTTCAGCTGCACAGATATCAGCACACAGGAGGACTTTAACTGATCTCAGTGACCTGCATTCATCTTGCAGGAAATAAATCATCCACATCAGCTACCAGACATTTTAAACCAGGCATCGCAAGTTAAACCTTCGATGCCCCTCCGGTCTGCAAAAAGCTGCAAAAGCCTGAAAGCATGCCAGCTGGGACACATCCTCTGAGGAGACGATGGCTTCAAGTGTTAAAACCTGTCAGGCTTTTGTTTCCTGCGATTATAGGGTCTCTGACGAGCTTCCCTCTCTGCTGGCACTCCCAAAAGTAAGTAGGGTCCAAAAAATGCTTTTAGCTCCGGCGTTTGTTTTTCAGAGGTGATAAGCTTCAGTGGAAGGGCTGCTGCTGCCAGCTCACGCAGAGGAAAAAGTTTGTGAGAAAGGATGTGCACTGAAGGTGTTAGATGAAACACTGAACGCTGAACAAATGCAGTGAAAAAGCAAGAAGCTGCATTTCCAGAAAGTTCAGCTCGTGACTGGCAGCAGCGCAGCTTTCTGACTTCTATGTCTCTGAGGACTCTGATATCGGTCTAATTTGCCTCTCTGTGTGTATGGAGGTGAGCTGGATGCAGGGACTGTGGTCAGAGAGCATCTTCGGGATGGAACAGTGAGCCTCTCGGCCATCGGTGCCTGACGGGATGGTTTACTGCTGATTTGTTATGACAGTGCATTCATTGGGTTGCACAGCACATAACTGAGCACGTCAACACCAGTCAGTACGATGTGAGCCACATCAGGTAGACCTGTGATGTGCTGCCCAAGTTTTCTGCAGAGGCTTCTACAGCAGAGATTTCACGTGTACAGACACTAAACTCTGTCAACACAGCAGTTTCCCCAATTTCCTCGTTTATCTCTTGGCGTGACAGTGACTGTTGTAAGAAAATATATTTAGCAGTGAATAATTAACCCTCCTGTAATGCTGCTGGCAGGACGCCGCCACCGCCTCGATGCAATTTTTGACATTCTGTGCCAATGTGAATGTGGGCCAGAGCAGTCTCTGTGTCATATGAATGACAAGGACTTCATTATGGAGAATAGCTGAGTCGCTCTGTGTGTGTGTGTGTGTATATATATGTGTGTTTGTTCGTTCAGTGTGACCAGAAGACAATTGAGGCCCACAGAGTGAACACACTGCCACAGATTCTGGAGGTTCATTCCAGCACAACATGCTGTAAAGCGTGACTGCAACGCTTACAGATAAGATGAAGCTCGAACACAGAAACCGAGCACGACGGGAACAGATCATTAAGAATAAGAAACTCTGTCATATCTGTTCTGCTGTTCTCACAGCATTTCTTTGGTTTTGGTATTAAAAGCAGCTCGGCGTAACCTCCATTGTTGTTCCCATTTCTTCATTCAACCTTATGAAAAATGCCAAAGACAACATAGTTTGACAGCATAAAATTTAATTTTTGCACCAACAAGCTGAAAACTTGGCACACCACACAGTGTGCAGTAAATCACTGCATATGAAAAATGCCACCCATTACCCATTTTCCTGCAAAATGTAAATAAGGGTGTAGCTCAAGACTTACTGTATAACACCCTCAGTTTTATCTAAATGTGAGACAAGAAAATTACAACATCCAGGATTTTATTCTTTAGAGACAAGGCTGCAGTTTAACTGGCTTCACAGATAGACCATCTGCATAGCAATGAGCTTTTGAACGATACTGCCTCAAGGAAGCATGTATAAATGTAAATGCAGTTGATCCCAGCACTCCATGACTAACTTCTATGTGTGGAGAAGAAGCCACATTTACATGCACAAATAATGTTACCAAGCAGTAGAGTTGGCTAGCTAGCTTTAACTTGGCTGCGTGGAATGAATCCGGTGATGGTTTGGTAACGTTAGCTGACGAAGTGATGTGAATACGGTCACATCGCTTTATCAGATCAGCACTGGAATGATTTAGCTGACCTTATCCACTCAGGACAATATAGTGACAGCGTGTAATTCACAGAGGTAAGCTTGAATCAGGTTACGTCAGCCAGGAGAATCACACCTCACAATGAATTCTGTCTCGGATGTCAATGGTAATTTTCCTCAGAACTTTCCATTTCACCAGATGACTTCATTTGTTAAAACTTTAGGGAAAGCTGGTGGGAGCCAGAACCAGTCACACACTGTTCTATGCGAACTTAGTTGGAAAGTAAGACTAAGTTATAAATCTCTAGTGAGGTCATGTCTTGTACTACAGTAAGGGTCATTAAGAAAATCTAGACCACTGTCACCACACTCGTATCATTCCCTTCATGCTGAAGAGATAATCATCACGTTCAGCTGCAAACTCTGAAATCGTGTAATTATAGCCAGCATGTGGACGCAGCGACGGTTGAACTGGCACAGTCTGCCACTGTGCCCACTTCCCAGGCAGTCCAAACTAATTACATGGTACGTCTTATTCTTTCTAAATGTTTTAAAGCTCGGCGGGGAGAGGATGGAGGATTGAGTGTGAGACGTAATGGTCCCAGTTTCCATCAGGTTACTCAGCAAAGTCCTGTTTATCAGAATCCAATCATTCTGAGGAAGCCAAATAATCACAGCCAATCAGTGCAATAATGAATAAAACAGTGAATTAAAAAAAATTTAAGTTAAAAAAAAAAAAAGCTGCATGCATGTTTGGATATTACATACAAATAAAAGGAGGAGTGTGTTCCCCTCCCGCAGACAGAGGGATGGTACCCGTGTTCACCCTCTCCTCGTTTATAACGTCGACAGTCCAATCAGTGTGAAACGGCATTTGTAACGCAGCCAAGTGCTGTCGGCCGGGGAAGCTGCAGGTGAATTACGTGGCTTCATTACAGCTAAACAAATCATGGCGTTGACTCAAACCTCCATTGATTGGTCTGTTCTGGGGTGGAGGTGAGGTGAAATATTGCCTGGCATTAGCTGGCTAATTTAGATGGACCTGCTGATGTGGAGCTGAGGCTGAGTGATGGTAAACGCTCTAGCAGTCAGACAAAAAGGATGGAAATAAATCTCTGCGAGCCCTGGCCTCATCAGACCCACATGATGGACGGCTTCCCTGATGAGTTATTTGTGAAGTTCTGCATGTTCAGATGTTTGCTCGCTGAAAATATACTCTGCACTGCCAGTCATAACGCCTCAAAGCACCTCGAAGAAGCACACCTTTACTTTGGCACAATTAATTGAATAACACAGACACGCACACACACACACCCTCTCTTTCTGTTGGAGACAACTGTCAGATTTCCAATTTATTGTAACATTTATTCCTTCCCCTGGAATGCCAGATTTGCAACCATCTGTTAGCCAATTAGCAGCAGTTTTCAATTTGTTTCAGTGATTGAGAAAAAGAACCTGTCAGAGAAAAGAAGAAGCAGCATTATCACCTTAGTGTGAGCGGAGGTGGGGAGTAAATTGTGTTTACTTCAGGGATGCACGCTTATAAAAGTCTAATTAAAAGTCTGATTTTGTCACTTGTTAACAGGAATGACTGATACGAGGACCAAAATGCAACTTGAAGCCATCAATGTGGCAGATAAGAGCTGCAGTTCCTCTAATGGCCACTTGATGCTTCAAAAGTGAGGCAGTCTCCATAGACATGTTCATATTTCCATACTTTGTTTTCAGCCTGATACAAAATGGTTTTGGTCTTTACAGCTGCATGACAACAATACACACAGGTTACCGTTTTAATGCAGAAAATTATGGATGCAACCACTTCGATGGGGGTGCCTTTTAGAGTACATGAAATCATTTTTTCTCATATGTCTTTTATCAGCTCTGTGTTTGTGTGATCCACTGAGTGTTTTTCCCCACCTGGCCAACTGGTCCAACAGTCAGTCTCAAACCAGCTGCCCTGTTAATGCTAAAGCAGTATTTCTACCTCAGTATCGTCCCTGTAGATAGGGCTGTGCGATATGACCAAAATCTCATATCTCGATATAAGAATTCTATCGTCCGATAACGATATAAATCACAAAAATGTAACATTTTCTGTAAATTCTGTGAATCTCGGGCAGCTTGTCTTGCGGGAAGTGTTTCCAGCTGCGCGTCATGTAGCTGGAGTCGAGTGTTTAACTGATGCATGAAACGATACATTTTTAGACGTAAGTTGTAACGGCCGCCGTTTTCTTTGTGAGTATTTATTACACGGCGTGCTGCAGGGAAAAGCCTGTTCTAACGTTTGAGTCGAAGGTTTATTGGCGGCTCTTTTTTACTTCTCATCCGTAAATAATCTGCTTTTTCACGTGATTCAGTTTATTTTGAAAAGTCTCAACAGGATCTTGAGCTTTATTGTGAAAGGTTTATGTGGAACATAAACAAGCAGACACACGATGGTGTTACCATCGTTGTTGCTAACGACAACGCATAAAAACAGGTGCTTGTCTGTCCGTAGTGTGGTTATATAAAATATAAGAGAAAGAGAGAACTTTAAAAAATTAATATAGCCACTACAGTGACCATCAAAACGATGAAAAAATATTGCCGTAAAGAGTTTATTTTGTGACACCACGAAACAAACGATAGCGTAAAATGAAACTATAGATGTTTTTTATATCGTCATCCGATATATAGAGCTGGGCGATAGAACGATAACGATATGTATCGCGATATAACTTTTACTCGATAGAGAAATTAAGCTATCGCGATAGACCTCGCCGCTCTTGTCCTC
>NW_024582593.1:329090-337799 GCF_018398535.1 Haplochromis burtoni | reverse complement strand
AAACATATCGTGATATGAAAAAATCTCATATCGCCCAGCTCTACCGATATATATCGTTATATCGAACAGCCCTACCTGTAGAGGGAGTTGGAGTAAAATCAGTTCAGCTCACAGTAAATCTGAGTCAGAGACAACGGGCAAGCTGCTTGCCCAAAGAACAAGAGCCAGGCCGAAGACTGAAACACGAGCAACGGGCTGTAAATGTGGGTTTCTTCACAAAGTTTTGCCTTCAGCAGATTCTGACGGTAACAGATGAGAGTCTCATTCACAGTCTGCAGCGCAGTAAAGGTGATGAAATCCTGCGTTATCGAGTCGCAGCTTTAGTCTTTTTCACCACCTGCTGCTCATCTCTGGAATTTTTCTCGCTCTTTTCCAGTGTTTTCCACTTGGCTGGTGTTGCTGTGTTTTCCTGCAGGAATGAATAGTCCTGGAAGACTCTTGTGCCAGTTCTTTTATTAAATTCAACTGTTTTTCACTCCTCTTACTGGCGGTTTGGCAGAGTTTGCAGCGCACTTTTGTTGAGGTCACTTAACCAAGCATCTCCAACCAGTTCACATTTCTCATGTATGGGTTTCTCATCACTGAAGCCAATAACCAATACAATAGAGTCATTTTTAAACTTTAGAACTGGTAGCCATATTTGTTGGGTGGAAATGTCTCTATGTCCATTTCTCTGTGACTCAGATGACTTTTCTGGCCCAGTTGCTAGTTTCAGGTCACACTGACTTTTAAAAAAAGGATCAAGAAGGATGATTGTCCGTGACAGGTTTTTGGTGTACAGTTTCAGTCAGATCCATCCATTTCAAAATACCAGCATAGTGACAGCTAGCATGCTCATCTCAAGGTATCAAAGCCTTCATAATGTCACTAATCAAAGAGTGACATCAGGGTAAAACCTGCAAGCATGCCTGGTAGGAACTGTACACTGATTCTGAATGATCTGATTCAGTGCAGTCGACCAGTTTAATTGTAGACCTCGCAGACCCCTATAAAGGCCGACAAGTGTTGTTTTTTTTTTTTTTTTTACATATTTCAAAGCTTCCTTCTGGCATTTCCTTTTTTCCTGCTACCAAAACATGCACCCAACTCCAGACATGGCCGACATCTGTTATTCCAGCTCTAGTGTTATTGCTCCCATAATCAGTATACATGAGCATTAACCTATTTCTATTCTTTTAAGCCTTGCTTCACTCATCACGTCACATCTTATTCTTAAAAACATCTTCTTGCTAATATGGTGACGAAACACACTCATAGTCCACTGTTCCCCATCCCTTAAACACACACGTTCCCTGTTAAAGTTAGTGTACGACCTGCCCCTCCCTCTCTCTCTCTCTCCCTCTGAGGCCCAGACACATGGTGCTGCTGACCTCCAGTGGTCTGACTGGGTCACTGGTCCAGCACACATCCACACTGACGGGGCCACCTTTCACACCACAAACACACACTGAGTGTAGGCAGCTTGGGCTATTCACCTTCACCCTCCTCGGACTTGTCCGTCATGTTTATCTCTCCGCATCAACTTGAGTGATAAAAGGCTGCTGCTGCTGCTTTCAGATACAGTTAAACTGCTTATCTGCTCCGTCAGTCATGTTCCCAACATAAGCAGTATAAAATCCATTAAGCACTTGAGCAGAGGACACACACAACACTGACAGGTAACTGGGCTCCAAATACAGACTCACACCTGAACTGCAGACCACACCCACAGCTGTACCTGCTGATAAACAACCACGAGAAAACAACAAGCATATTGCATGATTAATATCAGAATCAGAGAGACTTTATTTATCCCAAATAAAGTCTCTCTGTAACTATTTTCAATTAAAAAAAATGTTTTTTGTTTTCTCAAACTATGGATTTGATATCTTACTACCCTTTAATGGTTGTCTGCTGAAACCAGACTTAGCCCATATTTTAGGTCCTGTGGGGTATCCAGAGGACATGCAGGGCCAAAGCTGGTGTCTCACAGTCCAAATTCCCCCAAGAGATCGTCTGGTAGAACATTCATCTAGTGTTCACAGGGTTTTGTTTTTAGGCTGTTTGCACTGCACAGAGCAGCTTGCAGCAAAGAGACCAAGGAGGCAAAAAAAAACCAAAGGGAAAAAAAAAAGTATAAAACAGACTGGAGAGGTGAGTCAATTTAATCGTCTAATATGAGCAGCAGCAGAGTGTTTTTCACGTGCCATGGACAGAAGCGGGGCTCGGCAAATTAATAACCAGAAACAGCACAAAGAGCGCCGCCACCCCCAAGGAACGATAATGACCGTCCCTGGGAGGTATGGAGGGGCTTCTTCTTCACAAACACCTGAGAAACAGGCCTCCTTCACCTCAGACAGACAGAACAGCACATCACTGTTTTCAGCACTGAGAATGTTTCCATGCACACGCATATCATTAAGTTCGTTTAGTCCACCTCCCAGCATCGCCCTCACACTCACCCATCTGCAGCCAATCAGTGATAGGCTGAGGCTGAGAGAGGCTTACCAAACAAAAATTTTTTGTGCTCACTGTGACTTTTTCCTTGTTCTGAAATAAAAGTCTAGTAAAAGGGTCAGTGTTTGGACCCGCCGGGGGAGATTCAGAGTGACAGAATAAAAATAGCAGCAGCGCTGAAGTATTTCACTTTCACAAAAAGATGACAGGTGGGTGAAAAATCAGCCAAATTTAAAAGAGGACAATCTGGTTTGATGATGGCGGTGGATCGCCTGCCATCATTTTGAGCTCAGCCACACACGCCATCGTGTACATCCACAGGCTGGTAAAGGTGAGCAAACACAGGTTCAACACAGAGCAAAGCATGCCTTGAAAACAGTGATGACCATGACCGTCCCATTTCCCGTTCTGCCTGTTTGAAGCAAAACGAGCTTTTTAAAGCTGCAGCCACATTATGAAGATGTGGCCTAACAGCTGTTTCCCAGAAGCTTCACCTCAGCTGTCACAGGAAGCACACGTCTGTCTGTCTGTCTGCCTGTCAGTCAGTGGGCTCCTGGTTTTGATCTGACTCTCTTTTCCTGTGTTGATATACCTCTTCGTGTGCATCTCACTTACATCAGCTCAACTGGGTCAGACTCAGTCCCTGCTGTGCCCTCTGCATCACCAATCAGTCCTTTTACACACTCTGCCCTACTTAACAGGAAACAAGGCTGAGGACTGGGCACCTTTCTACCAAAACGTTATCTTTCAATAGAGCATTTGAAATAATTTACGTGGACCGTTGATGACTGTGATGTGATATTCTGACCAACACTGACCCAAAAAGGTGGATCAGACATCAGAGACAGTGGGACGATGCCTGTTAGCAAAGGAGCAGCAGTCTGGAGGTGCGTCAAGACAACAGTTTTCTGTGTGTGTCCAAACTGTGAGTGAGTAACAACAACACTTTGGTTTCTCTCTCTCTCTCACTCGTCTCTTCACCGATGCTGGTTTTGCTCGATCAGCGCAGATCAGCACCTTGAGCACACCTGAGAGCGGCCTCTGGTTGCCAGTACATCACAGGCCTAACACAGAGACACAGAAAACCTCACATTCACGCCTACCTCCAGTTTAGAATCCTCCAGTTGGTGCTGTGGCATGAAAACCAAAGTACCAAAGAGAACCCAAGCAAGTACAGGGAGAACGTACAAACGGCACACAGAAAGAACCCAGCAGGACGGGTTTTTGTGGTTTATGTTGTACGATTTTCAACATCTGTGATAGTGAAGGAGAGAAATGAATACCATAAACAATTATAAATTACTATTAATACTTCATCACACCTGCTTTTAATGTGCACAAAGTTAGTTGTACAAATCTGTGAAATGGCTGATTTCAAAGTGAATATAAATCTAATAAATCGAAGCATACATAGTTCAGACTGATAAAAACATGTCAGCACGGCACTTTACATAATAAGGAAAATAACATATATACATATATATATATACATATATATATACATATATACATATATATATACATATGTATATACTATACATTATATACATAGTTATATACATATTATTATATACATATATATATATATAATATATATATATATATATACAACATATATATCATATACATATTATAATATATATATATATATATAATATATATCACAATATATATATATTAACATATTATATCACACAATACAAATATATACACACATATGATATATATAGTTAGTAATCACACATATATAACACACAACATCATCACACATATACTCACACACCACACAAATACATATACACACAACATATATATATATATATTATATTATATATATATATATATAATAACTTACAGAGACTAGCTCTTATTACTTGGTGGTTTCCTATTAAATGAAAAAAAAAACAAGAGAATTTTGTGGAACAGCTTATCTGTTCTCAGAGTAAATATTGAACAAAAGTGTAGATGTCATACGATCCCTGAAACTTAAGCATCATATTGGTTTAAATCACCAGGAAAAATATGGAAGTTTTATGCAGTCACTTGACCAAACAACAAACCAAAAACCTGCAGTTTTTCTCTTTCATGACCATTAATACCCCCCAGGGCACTTTTACTTTGGTGTGGAATGAAAGACCGGGAGGCACTGGTGTTTGAGTAACATACTGTAGATGCTACTGTTACTGCCCGCTCATTAATCCAGGAAATCCCAGAGAGTAGACTATGTTCAGTCACAAGGATGAACAATGAAACGTTCCATCTGCTGAAAATGAACAGAATCAACGTTTTGGGAATATTGGCTGGATGTTTTGCATCTCACCAGAAAGTCGTCAGCCTAAATACATCTAAACACTCAGCTATGACACAGAAGCCAGTATCTCCCAGACACCAGGATATGATGTAAATACGCTCAAATCACTGTCCATCAAATCAAGGTTTCAAAGGTTTTAAGGCATCTCATTAATTCAGAAGAAAAAAAAAAACAGGCCAATTTTCATATTCTACTTGAGATCGGAGATACAAGCATTTTCTTGGAATTTCTGTCCTTGATTACAATACTTTAAACAAGCTTTCTATTTTTTGTTTTTTCTCTCTCCCATAATTTATTTGTGTTTTGGCCTCATCCCTCTCCACTCACCCCCACCAATCAGTTCCAGTTCTGCTGGTGATATTTTCCTGTAAAATCTGAGTTCTTCTACACCACTATTGCCAAATGCTGCTTATAAAGGTTCATAAAATTATGGGATTAAAAATAGTAATAATAATATTGTAGGTTCTTAATCTTGCCAACTCAAGTGTCCTGACAAAATTGATGTTGTGGATTGGGTGAGGTATACTGAATATATAACTTCTCATCAGGAAGGTGCGACTGGGTTTCAGCAGGTATGCACTGGTGTGAAACATAGTGACAGACTGGTAAAAAACTCATGAGTCATGTGGAGGTGAAGTATGCAGGCAGTGGGGTGGAGCCCATTGTTCACAGCTGACTGTGAAGGCTCATGACTCTGTGACACACAGCAGGACAAAGAAGAAGAAAAAAAACTAGCTGGACGAGGACTTCACGTCAGACTTTGAAGCAGCCCTGGAACGTTCTGGCCGGTACTTCCTGTCTGCTAACTCCAGACCTCACTGGCAGCTAGCCAGGTACGGTTACCTGGACAGTTTCTGGGTTGTTCCAAACTTCAGCTAAATTTAGCAGGATGAAAGCAGAGCAGGTTTACAGCCTCACAGAACGGAATCTGGAGGACTTTCTTTATCTGAGTCAGTGAGGGGAACAGTTTATGAATTTCCCAAATGATCCCTGTTGCTAAGGGAACGTTAGGAGGCTAATGAAGTTGGAGCTGTCAGAGCTAACGCTGTGAGAGGTTCAAAGAGCGGAGTGATTTAACGCCGCAGTTCGGCGACTCCTTGAACATCTCACACAATCTGTAAGGACTTTTACTTTAAACTTCCCCTCTGGATAAAACGCTTGGGTCCTAAGCTCAGGCGGCTGTCAGCTCTCAGGTAAACAAAGCTGTCATGCTAACAACAGTAGCTGCTAACGCCAATCAGAACACACACTTACAGTAATAAGTCACCACCGGGTCCCGTTTCTCGTGTTCCTGCGCGGTCCGCAGGTGGTGCTGGATGATTCTGAACTGAACCGGCAGAGCCATGGTGGAGTTAAAACCGATCCAGCGAGCTCGACCAAATCACCAGAATGGACTGTTGTTGTTAGCAAGAGTTCCTCCGTACTTCCGCGTGTTTGTCCAATAGGAGCGGCCGCCCAGACGGGACGATGACGTCACCATCTCGCTGAAGTATTGGGTGAGGGTTTGAATCTCAAGGTGTGGCTCATTAAACCAAAGAACTACAGGTGAAACTATGATATAATACATATTCTATGAGCCTGAATAAAAATATATTATTGGTGGAAGATGTCAAAGAATTTTGGACAACAATAAACTGAAGAAAACTAGCAATATAATCTCCAAAAGTTGATTCTGTTCATCTGGACGTAGCGTTTTGTGGGAGAAACTTTTCGTCACTCATCCAAGTGACTATATATATATATATATATATATATATTTCAATCAGTTGGGATCATATTTTCTTCATATTTTTTTTAAAGAAATGTGACACCAGACAGTGGCCACTGGAAGAAAGTCATGGCAAACGTGTGTTTAAAAACAAGCTTTAGTTACTTGGCACAATTTGTGTGTGTGCATGTGTGTTAGACAGATTCAAAATAATAAATTCCATGTTTAAATTCTTTTTAATATTCCAATATTGTCCCAAAAGTGAATCAAAACAAATGAATGTTAAAAAAGAATCAGCATAGTATTACACCTAGGATATTTGGACTGAGGTCAAGTTAAAGCCACAAACTGAGTCTGAATTCAGGCGATTGAGCCAAAGCATATTTGCAACAAAGCAAATGAAGTCTGATAATAAACGGTGTAAATCAAAGGGAAAAATGATGTATTTCCAGGAAATTGGGTGGGCTTGGAGCAGAGAAGTCCGTTGCAGTGAGGGGAGTTTATGGGCCGTGGTAAAAACGAGAGCTTGGATCTGTTTGGTTCTTGTGGTCAAATGATCTTTTGACCTGGGAGGCTCAACAAAGAAACAGCATGACAGCTTCTCCGGGTTTCTCCCAAAGCCTGCCATGTGTTGACCTTATTGAGGCATGTCTGCTGGGTACCAGGTTTTCTTTGGTCCATATGCTGTTGTATGATTAAATTTGGTGTGTTAAGCTTCATGCTGCCCAGTTCCCACCGAACCTTGAGCTGGACTGAAGTCCATGAGGTTTGGAATGCTAATGTGGTCAGGGCTTTGGGTAATGAGGTCGTGAGAATCTGTTGGCTGACTGGTCGACTCTGGTCCAAGCCCACCCACTCCCTTGATGACTCAGTTTTGCACTTTTTGGCTCCGGTTATACTGTATTTTATTGTTTTTTTTTATTCATGGGAACTGAGGAGCTTAGCTGCAAGGCTGCTGCACACAAACAGACTTTGAATCCAAATGTAGCTTGGATTTGGATGAGGCGGTAGTAATTGATGATGAACAAAGCTGTATTTATTATCTGCAGCCTCCCTGGATGCACTAAATATGTTCTGAACAGTCGGCATGCAGACTAGCAGGTAAAATTCTGGACACAAATCATGAACTTTTTGACTCTAGTGAGGCCGTAGTTTACAAAAGAACATCATGTTTCGAGTAAGACGGTAACAATTCAGTTTGTAAACTCATAAGAAAATGTTTGGTGGGGTTACAAATCAAACCATCAGTGGGTTAATTTATTTTGGACTAACGTGGACAGAAAAAAACTGCATGGTGAGGATCACCTTATTTGATTTGTCAAGTAAATTAAATGTGATGCAGCCACTGCTGCTGAAAGAGAAGGATGTCAGCGATCCACTTTCTTGTGGATCACTGACTACCCGGCAGGCCAGTGTGTGAGACTCTCTGATTTGGAGATGTACAGTACGGTACAGGAGCTTCACAGGGGCACTGGAGTGTCTCCACTCTGATTCACCTTCTGCACCTCTGACTTTCAGTATCAACCTGGGTCATCACACCTGCAGTGGTTGGATGCATTAGTGATGGGCAGGAAGTGAGGTACAGAGCACTAGACTTTATGGTGTGGTGAAGATTTCGAATCATCTGCTTCTGAATATCAATAAGACCAGAAAGACGGGGAGCAGCTTCAGAGGGACCCTGTGTCTGTCCTGTGATAGGATACTGGTGTGGTGGAATACAAGTACCTGGTAGTACATATTAACAAGGAGAGACTGTATACAAGAAGGCAATGAGCAGGTTCTGTTTCCTGAGAAAGCTGAGATCCTTTGATGTGTGCAGCAAAATTATGATTTTCTATCAGTCAGCTGTGGCGACTGCAGTGTACTTCAATCTGGTCTGCTGGGGGAGCGCCGTTGGAGCTGTCGACATCAATAGAATGAATAAACTGATCAGTAAAGGTGGCTTTGAGATTGGCTGGACACTTCTGAAGATGTGGTCTGGATAAATTAATTGAACAAACTGACCACCCTCTGCATTACGCACTGGATAGCCAGCAGTCCTTCTCTAACAGACTGACTCAGCTCACTGCCACAAGGACAGATTCAAGAAATCTTTTATACCACATGCTATCACCATTACCATATAATAGCTGGTCAGTCACCTCTGACTCTGAGTTCGATAAGCATAAAAACAATGAATCAATGGAAAATAATCTTACAATAATGATCGTAGGGTATGCATGTGTATATGTCTGAATGTACCTCATCACCTCAA
>NW_024582593.1:271637-317672 GCF_018398535.1 Haplochromis burtoni | reverse complement strand
AAATACAACTTGCCTAATAATTCTGCACTCCCTGTATATTCCCCTTATATATACACTTTTCTCTATAAATACCGTAGTCTGTAGTACTCTGTAGTCAAGTCAATCAACAATGAAACAAAGACAATTGTAGGACTTTTTAATAATCATCTCAAGACAAAACAGGTCAGAATTTACTGGTCACCTTCAGTAAACTGTAGCAAACAGATTTCCGTTTTAATATGGATGCACTGGTTGTAAACTTTGCCTCTTTGACAAAATATTTTCATATAGAGACAAACAGTGGTCAAAAATGTAATAAACCTCAACTCAATTTTAACAACTAACATAACATCACTGGTAAAAATCAAAATTGTATAAAAAAATAAAGATTAATTTGCATTGTTGTGTACTCTGTGTGCCATAGCTGAATTTCCACAAATGACCCTGATATTAGTGGCCAAAAGAAGTAAATTAGCTTAAAGTGGTGCTGCATAACCCATATACCTCCCTACTTTATGCTGACGCGTTGACTTCTTTTACATGAGTTCATTAAAAGAACAAGCTGAGAATTTGTGGCCACCTTTTTAATAACTGGATTATATGTTTAATATTACATATACCCCCCAATATTTCCAATCTCTCCAGTTCTGTTAATTATCAGTGAATCAGCCTTGCAAAAATACAACAAGCTCTGCTTTCCAAGTTCTTCTAAGTTAATCATTCAAAGACAGATAAACACAGCTTCATGTACAAATTTGATTAAGCTCTTAACCAAGACTAGCCCCGAGGTTTGACCCTGCCAAATTAGCTTATGGTAAAAGCTAACAAGTGAACGCTGAACTTTGGCCAACCTGAGCAAAACATTTTCTTCTTGTGGATTTTAAATGTCCTGGGTTTGTTTTTCAAAATTACAGGTGATAGCATGAAACTAACCTGTTAGCCTGGTCACACCAGAAAGATTGACACAACCCTCTGAAATTACTAGAGGCTTAAAACCCCCAAAAGTTGATTCTGTTCATCTGAACATAGCGTTTTCAGCGGGAGAAACATTGCGCCACTCATCCAGGTGACTTCTTCAGTTTCAACTGACTACAGATTTCTCCAACCTTATAAACAGTACCTTTCACAAGGACTGAAACTAGCCCACTAAATGAACAGAGGCTTAAAACCTATCGAAATGTGATGTGCTCTGGCAACTTGCTAGCTAGTGGACAAAGAAAGCATGAGCTGTTTAAGGTAGCTGCATTGCTAACTGCAAGTAAACTAGCCAGCTTGTCTGGTAACCAGAAAGTAAATGTGTACAGTCTAGTAAAAGAAACTGACTTCTCCCTCAGAAGTTCTTTTCTTAACATGCAACAGGTGCCAGAAGCAGCTTAGGTGAATGTTACACTAGTCTGTGTTACCTTGCAGGTGAAAAGAAAGAAAGAAACGATTTGCACCATTGAACGGAAGCAGCACCAATGAGAAAAATGGGACTTACGGGGAGTGTTCCAGGTGTGGTTAACGAGCCGAAACTATGGATCGTTGTATCAGGTGACTACTGTGAAGGGGACGGTAGCTACATTTAAATCAGGTATGGGTTTTACTTTTATCACCCTAGTCTCTGAATTTCTTGGATAGCACCTCGTATACCTGAGCAGTAGACTGAGAGACCACTGCTATGGACTTAAATTTGTTTTATCCCATTTTATCCAGTGAGATTCCTGGATTTGTTCATTATTTGCACCACCTCGAAACCTTTTATCCTGCCAAATTCATCTGCAGTTGTTAATTTCATACAAACCAGGCCTTAGTCTTGGTGACAGAACTTTTAGAGGCAAAATTTAAAACCATCGTCCAGTCACAGATACCAGAACGCAGACAAACCCAAATCACAGGAGTCACATACCTGGTTCAAACCCTTCTAAATCCTGCAACTGGAGTGATGACACAGAGAGAGGAAAAGGGTTAAGGGTTTAAAAGGGTTCGGAAAGAGCGTTTGATCCACTTTTGTCGTGTAATGCAATTTTGTACCTGAGATGATGAACAGATTGCTGAAAACTTCATAACAAAAGTTGGATGGATGTCTGATTAAAAATAAAACATTACAAACATGAGAGGTAATCTTTTTCAAAATACATGGACAATGACACCAAAGGAAAATATTACAGAAAGTATTAATACTTCAAGCAAAGAAAAAAGGGTGAAGCAAAGGCGGGGGACTGAGGACACCTTTTCTGGTGTCCCAGAACGTTCAGAACCATGAATGGCTTGAACCTTCTCCAGCTTGGATTTCAACAAATCTGCCAGTAGGATTTTATTAGATACCTATTAACAAAAAATTAACATATGAATGTTCTAACTGGAGCTTGATGCTTTGTTTCAGAAATTTCAAAACCATTACAACTTTAGTACTACTATATAACTGAAAATTTTTCATTTCAACACATTTTTACAGCCAAATGTAATTGTAGCTTTTTAACTCAGATTTTTCAGGTGATAGATTTTGATAAAGTTTTTTAAAAATATATATTACAAGGTGTTTTCCTTTTCGTAGTTCATTGCATCAAACCCATTTCATAATAAGTTGCATCTTTGGGCAGATCTTTACCTTGAAGAGTAAAACACTACATAGCAACCATTTTAGCAATGGCATCTTTGGTAAGACGCATCGGTGGTCTGAAGATGCCTTTTAATCTCACTGAGGTAAACTCAAGCATATGTTTAGGCTCAACCGGCACATGAGCTTGATGATCAAGTTGTTTAAGAACTACCATCCTATATGAAATGACAACAAAGTTGTGGCGCTTGTGTTGATTGAAGTGAAGGTCAAAACAGACCTTGAGCAACATCAGACACACATTGTAAGCGATAACTGTCACACATACAAGTGTCAGAAGCAATGGCACCTGCAATTCACTCGCCCATGGGTAAGGTTACTGGATGACAGTTTCTTATGCATGGCATGAGTGACAATCTGTGGCCAGCTCTGCGATGTGCCTGTCACGTTTGGTGGTTGCCACCTGAAAGGCAAGCTAGACAGTTACGTTCATCTGCACTTTATACAGAATAATGTGACTAGCTCTTCAGTTAATTGCATTGTTAACAGTTACATTACATGAAGACCTTACGCCTTCCAGTCAGATCTTTTTGCACCGTAAGAAGAACTGTTTAGGTTGGCACTCCATAAGTGAACAGAGTCCACAGAGGATGCATCAAGTTGGCTCGATGAACCATGATGCATTTAGTGCATGTTAGGCCCTTTAAATGGTAAATGGACTGGTTCTTATATAGCACTTTTCTACTCATCTGAGCACTCAAAGCGCTCTAGAAAAAATGTGTGCAGCTAATGCTTCTGGGGTTTCTTCTGTATAGTCAGATCTGAGGTACAACTCCAAGAAAAGATTGTTATGGGCCTTTGAGGTGTTTGACATTGGGCTGTAATCCATCTGGAAAGAGTTTTTAGTAGCACCATGAAGTCTGTCATTCAGTCATGTCTTGTAGGAAAAAAAAAGAAAACCAAAAGTCTTTCTAGTCCATCCCCAAGTGTTCAGTGAGAGGTAACTATTGGCCACACAACACCTTTGGACACAACCAGTACAGACCCACTGATATCTGATATACAACCAGGGATCATCACTCTATAGTTATGGTTAAACTCTGGAGGTTATTTCAGACTTGCCAGCTCTAACATTGTTGGACTGTCTCAAATTTCTTAGTGCACGATTGACCACAGGTGAGGTTTTGGTCTTCTGTTCGCTCCCTGTTTTATAAAGGTCCAGCCGTAGCCGGCAGGAGCCCGGTATAACTGGCAGATAAGGTGTCATACAGGTTTACCACAAGTCATTTTATCTGTGCACTTGTGTCACTGATTGTTGAGATAGCCCAGTCGTCGGCAGAGTATTTCAAATATCTCGGCAATACAGAGAAGTATGGTGATTACGGTGAAGGTGTACATGGCACTGAGGAAGATGGTTTTCTCAAAGTGTTCAGGTACCATGCACTTTGTCACATTAAAAGCCTTTTCCAAAGCACTGGCATCACACATGTACAGTGGGTGAACCTGGGGAAAAAGAGAGAAATGTGAGGCACTGAAGCTTCCATTCTTATCTCAACTTCTAGCCACTGGCTGCTCAAACCTTACAACTCATGAAGACAGGAATTTGATCGGCATTATTGCCAATGTATCTACTCTGGCTGTACCTATTATGTGCCGGACCATTTAAAACAGAGTCAAAAAGTACAATTACTACGTTTTCACACAGGAACAGATCCATGATCAAAGTAAAGTGGCAAACTTCCCTGGTACGTCATGCCTAAAGAGACTTATCTTGTACTGTAATAAAGATCAATTTACCAGGTAGCAAAATCTGACCTTTCTGCCATCATAATAATGACATTTATATACCAATTATATTTGCATGGTGGGGCGGTCAGTAGCCTCACATCAAGAAGATGCCAAGTTCGATTCCATCATTAAATTTGGGGGTTATATTTGACAGCAATTTCACCTTTGAAAAACAAATTAGCTCAGTTGTACAACGGTCTTTCTTCAAACTGAGGCTTTTATCTAAGGTGAGATCATTTTTATCTTTTAAAAACTTTGAACGAGCGATTCATGCTTTTATTATATCCCAGCTGGACTATTGTAACTCCTTATATGCTGGAGTCAGCCAGACCTGCCTGGTAAGGCTGCAGTTGGTCCAGAATGCTGCAGCTCGTCTTCTGACACGTACTAAAAGATGTGAACACATTTCCCCGGTTCTTGCCTCCCTTCATTGGCTCCCTGTCCGCTTCAGAATTAATTTTAAAATTTTATTGTTGACTTACAAAGCCCTGAATGGACAGGCTCCCGGGTATTTGTCTGACCTCTTGCAGACTTATACCCCCTTAGATCTCTTAGATCAAGTGATCTTTTGCTTTTAGCTGTACCAAGGTCGAGGCTGGTTCATAGAGGTGATCGAGCATTTGCAGTCGTAGCGCCTAAGCTGTGGAATAATTTACCCCTACACATCAGACAGGCTCCCACTGTCAATCTTTTTAAATCTTATCTTAAAACGCATTTTTATTTACTGGCTTTTAACACAGCATGAGAGTTGTTTGTTAATTCATATTTGGTGTTTGCTTTTAATACTCTAATTTGTTTTATTATGTATGTTGTATTCTTGTACAGCACTTTGGTCAGCGCTCCTGTTGTAATTAAATGTGCTATATAAATAATTAAACCATCTAGTCCATGAATGTGAATGGTTGTCTGTCTGCTGCCCTGCCTCGGGTGTGCCCTATGACAGCTGGGCTAGGCTCCAATATCTTTTCTCATATCAGTGGATATCATCATCTATCACAATATAAATCAAATCACTTTTTCTGTCAGGTTTAAAGGTTCTTATTCACTACATGTAAAGAGGATATTATTTGTTTTCTATCAGAAGACAAACATGATAAATAAACCTACATTCCTGAAGAGAAAAATTAATTGTAGTGTTTGCATGTCATGTTTGATTCATTTCTGACTTCTCAGAAGAGTCCAGTGTGCTGGTTTAAATTTGGGTATCAAATGTGAATTGAGTTTATTATTTGCCCAATAAATAATATAATTTTTAAATTTCTGAATTGGTTTTGGACAGATGTTTAAATATTTTTATGTCAGATGGACTAATAGGTTTGTTTACATTGTAGGTATGTATAATAAATTTAAATCTTCATTCTAAACAGTTATAACTATTAAAATTGGGTATTAATACAAAATAAAATGTTTAAAAAAAAACTATATTCCAGACACAGTCACAGTTCTCATTGTTGCCATCCTTTGGTGTGAATATGGGTGAACATATGAATAAAAATATTTATCGTGTCACATTTCTCACCGACTGACCTGAAAGCCAAAGAGATGACTTTGTAGCCAGAAGGCGATGACTTCCAAAATGATGCGCAGGAGAACAGAAATGATGTAGAAGACTGTGTAGATGGGTCGCTCGAGGATCTCCTCCTGGTCTATGTTCTTACAGGCGGCATAAAGGTGGAATACTGCTCCAGGAACCAGGACTGTTACCAGCTGTAATGCCCAGAAGACCTGAAGAGGGGAGGAACAACGCAGGGGAAGTGAGAAAAGCTCATGGAAGTAAAGTTGATGGATTGAAGCAGGAAGAGGACTTCAACAAGAGCAGCAAATCAAGGATGAAAATCGGGGGAAGGAGAAAAAGGTTAAATAGGGATAGAAAGTTCAAGAACAAAGTAAAAAGAACACAAGTCCATTTATTGTGCATGACTTCAGACACTGCTTTTAATTGGCCTTCCAGATGGTGGAAATCAGTGAAATATAGGATTTGTGTCTCTGGAAAAGCAGCAGGCGGGAATCTGGTCATTTGCAGTTCAATGTTTGCTTTCCCAAATTGACTTTTCCACCAATACGGAAAAAAGCCGTTCATGCTGATAACCACCTGCGACCGTTTTCTGACTGCAAATGCTTTTTATTGGATTGGACACATCACCATCTGTCCCCAAACATGCCTCAGCTGGAATATTGGAAACTTCCCTGATTCATGCATGATGCTGTATTCTTCAACAGAATTTATCCAAACTGATAATTCACAACTGCTTTTCTTCATTGTACACATGTGATTTCTCAGAACTCAAACTCAATATGATCTGTAATGGTGGTCAACGTTTACAGACATTTTGGGATATTTTTGTATAGGTTTTGTAGCATTTACTTCGTGTTAATAAAAGCTGATGGCACCTCTAAAAGCTCATTCTGCTTTGGTTTGTGACATCAGAGGGATGAAAGTTTGGATGACTCCTCCTACCTGCGGTGTTATGGGCCTAAACTGGTTGTAGCAGTAAAGGTTGAGTTCTCGGCGGTCAGGGTCGCAGCTGAAGTGCAGCGCCTCATTCCCATAGACGGCGAAGCCAAGGACGCCCAGGAAGAACATCCGCACGGAGCCGAAGAACAAGGTGTGGAACTGGCCTATCACTGTAGGAGGCCTGAGCTGGAACACACATACACACATATACAGGACAACATGTAAGCAGACAGCCATATGTGCACACACGGGGGTATTTACATTCGCATAGAGGTTTTCATGACACACACACACACACATATAAAGAGGAAAAACATCTTTTGTCAGCCAGATAAAAGCAGCTGCTTTGGAGGCCCTGAGCTCTGAAGGCTAAAACAAAACCCACTGAGAGGAAACATTTCCCATCTCATGTTTATCAGAAAAAGGGCCCAAATGGCACTCTCACAAAGCAGAGAGCCTCTTGGCTCACAAATATGTTGCTCAGCTACATAAAGACTGAAGCAAAACGAAGATTGACTTTAATTTTTTTTTTTTTAATGTCTTTTCATTTTAAGCCACGGGAGGGACGTGTGTTAAGCACTGCTTCTCTCTAACTGTCAAAGCTTTGGTGAGGCAGGCTCCGGTTAGAGGAAGAGCCTTCCAATAAGTCTGAGTGATGTACTTACGCATCCTTCGTAGAAGTTTTTGATGTAATTTAAAGACATGGCTTGCTTCTCGGTGTTCCCCGTTTAATTGTAGGGCTGCTCTGGGCCCTCATGGCCTGTCTGCTGCCGGCTCTGGGTACAGGCCACCAACAGTAGGTCTACCAAATCTGCCACTGACCCTCTGCCTCTGCCCCGCTCTCTCTCTCTCTCTTGAAAGCCATGTCAGTGCATATTTTTGGCCTTTTATCCCTCCATCAATTGACTCACTCAGTAGAAAGAGAGACAACAGAGACAGAGGGGCCAACAATGGGCCGTGAGGGCATGTGCTCCCTGCATTATAATCCCTACAGAACTATGTCAGCGAAAAACACTCCCCTGTTCAACACAATGCAGAGAGAGATGGCAAACACGCAACTAAATACAAAGCACACAGTGCGCTAAAGGACATATCAGCTCCACGGGACCTCAGAACTTACACTTTCTAACGGTCATGCTCACGATCTGGAACTTTATTTTGAAAAACCCACTGAGCTGTAACATTTTCACACACAGGCTGTTGTATTAATGAGATTAAATAGAATTATGGACTTTATATAACTTAACTAAAGCATCATTTTTGGTTTCATAAAGTTGAAATGGACACATGATTAATCAGCTCTGAGAAAACATTTTGTCGAAAACAAGAGTGATGACAACACACCCTGCACTGTAAATACTTGTGGAAGAGCATTCACGGAGCGGCTGTGGTCCCAAATACAGTCCGATGAAGAGCCACGAGCGAGCCACACAGAAAGAAACCCGATCAAAGTTCAAATCCCCCAAAACCAAAAGCGGACAAAGTGAAATAAAAGTCCACACACCAACCGTAATCCTGGCGGCGTGTTGTTCATTCCCCCCTCTTTTTTCCACTCACGGATCCTAAACTCATGCCAGCTGCGGGATTTTGCGGGACAGAGAGCGCAGTCAAGCCACACGGATAACCCTGCGCGACTTCCGGTCCCGGCTCTGAACACATCCAGAGGTGCACGGAGGGAACAGAGGGGTTAACAAACACCTGAGGATTAGTCAGAAATATGAGTGAAATAACTGCGATTCAGAGCGAGTATATGAAAAATAAAACCACAAGAACCTCATAAAACACTTGAATATGTCTGAAATACATCATTAAATAAAAACGGGCGTATATAAAAAGAAAAAATCTTTACAGAAAAATTTTCTAAATAAGTAAAATAAAAACCAAAAATAGAAAGAAAGAGCTAAAGAGCAATGGTTTATAAATAAACTGTATTTAGCATGATTAAAAAAAAATCTAAGATACATTAAAAAGAATCAAACTAAGCTCTTCTTTATACACAAAGAGTGAAGCTTAAAAAGGCTAAATAAATATTTGGAGACTTTTTAATGCCGCATTGTCTTTTTGGCGATGTTGTGCTTTTAATTTGAAGGTCCGTTCTTGGAGTATCCGGCGTTACCCGTCCTAACTATGTGAGTTTTAACGCCATTTCCACAGCCAGATGTGATACCTGGAGGAGGACGCCGTGCGTAAAAGCGCGTGAGCCGCTGTTGGTCCCGGGCATGCGCAATACAAACATTCTAATAAAAAAAAAAAAAAAGCTCTGTATATAAACGTTTAAAAGATTTGAGAGATTTTAATAATTCTCCAGTAATTAATGTACCATGAAATAAGATATTAATATTGTTAATAATATTTATTTATTTTAACTCCAAAAGTTCGACTCAGACTTTGTTTCTCAATAAAAACTGACAATGGACTTTAGTGGATTCTTCTTTCTTTTCTCCAGAACCACAAAAACAACACAAAAATTATGTGAAGGAAAATGTTTCATAAGAATAAATGGAATAAAAAATGTAGAAATAAATTTAGCTTCTACTTTTATTCTGCTGAAGCCACTTTTTTGCCTGTGATGATGGTGGTGTGCCTCCTCAGTTTTAATACCTCCTGCGTCTCCATGTTTTATTCCAAATGCAAAGTCTCTCACTCAATATCGTCCTCTTTATGAGTAGCGCTGATATGTTTGTCGGCCTACTGCTGAAAGAAAAAGCAGGAACGCAGTGAAGGGGGTGTGGATGTGTTTCTTGGGAGGTCACTAGTGTTTCATATTGTAGGTGTGTGGTGTATATCACGTTGTCAGTCATGTAGCTGATGTTGTGTGTTTGCAGTGTTACATTGGTCAGGTCTCCATTCTTAGAGATTCAGTGGGACATCCTGGTCAAATAATAATGATAATCATCATCATCATCATCATAATAATAATAAATGTAGAGTGGACGGATGCTGAGATGAAACTGAATGTAACAAGAATCGATGGCGTGATTAACTCAAACACTGACATGGTTTTTGAGGTTAGGGGCGTTGATTCTCAAAGCACAGATCATGTAATGATGTTTGTGGGAGCAGAGAGTGAGATGTAATGCTGAACCATCGCTCTGAGGGGAAGAGAGAAGCCCGTCCACAGTCGACTGTGGCAGCAGACTGCAGGTTTCCTCTGCAGCAGAGAAGTTTGTCAGAACGACTGACAGCCCGCTTTCAGTGCTTTCCAGAGTTCTAACAGCAGACGCGCGTCCGCATCAGCCGCTGACCTCGTCGCTCATAGCCTTCACTGTGGAACTGGGACCTGCTGAGATCTGGGCGCTTTAGCTTCAGTCCAGAGGTGTTTGGTTACAGCTGCCGTGTTTTTGTGAAGACGAACAGATAAATCCTGGGTGACTGTTGGGAACAGAGATAATTTTACTCAGACAATCTCTTCCTGATTAAACATCGAAAGGTTAAGCACCAGGCTGACATCACCAGGTGTGCTCTCAGCTGACAAGAGTCATTCTAGAAGCTCATCAGGTCACCAGGTCAGCAAGGTCCCAGAAACCCCCAAATAAAAAAGGACTTTTATTTCTACCTAATCTGAGCTGTGAATTGCAGCTTTAATGACAGCCTTAGCGACCGCAGAGGTGCTGCTGGAATATGCCCTGAAAGTTTTCACCTGCTCCGCTTCCAAATTTGAACCCCTGGAAAATGAAGCCCAAAATGATGCCTCCATTGCAATCACAGTAATAATAATAATAATAATAATAATGGGACGCCGCTTGACTGAAGGTGCTGCTGGCTGCGTTTTTGTAACAGCTACAGAGAGCTGAGGAGGAATGACCTGCATCTTTAACAGTTTCTGCTCTTAAAAGTGATCTCAGAGGAAAAATAAGTCAGTCGATAAAAGCTGGTTTCTAATTACACCCATGCGTAGTTTGTAATTATGCGAACCTGACATGAAAGCGATCAGACGACAGATTGGCTCTTTTAAAGAAAATCACATCGGATCAAATGACTCTGCAGCACTTCTGACTCGGCCATCTGTGGCCGTGACAGACAAAGCTACGCTCAGCCGCCGAGAGCGAATTTTAAAGTGAATTTGTCCATTTGAATGATGGAACGCAGAGACGGCAGCCTTCAGCTGCAACCTCGCAGCTCCAGGACAGAAGTTAGAAAAGTGGCAGGAAGGATGGAAAAAACTTAAAGAAGTCACGGGTCATGTTCAGGGAATATCTCCTGATACACAGATCTGCTGTTTGTTCTTCCGCCAGCTTTCAACTTTTTAAAGCACTTCTGGAGACGAGCTGACCTCAGAGCTCTGTTCTGCCTATGCACGAGCACAGGTAGAAGACAGCTTTGTTTTTTTAAAATATGCAGCATAGGTCCGATGTCAAACGTTTTACACCTAAAAACACAAAATGCTTTTGACACGATTATAGATGACGCTGATGCTCTGACATAGTTCAGTGATGCTGTATACGCTTCCACCTACAGGAAGACAGGCTGCTTTTCCTTCTTTCTTTACATAAAGACTGGATGTAGGTTTTTGCCAAAGATAAGGTACAACATACCCGGATGTTTGTTAACCTCGTTCGTCGCCTATATGCGGCTTTTGATCTGTTGTCAGTGGGAACGTGACTCTGAAAGCAAATGAACAAATAAGATCATAAACAGCATCAACAGGCAGAGTGATTCATCACTCCTCTCTCAAATTCACCGCAGGCACTTCTCAACCGAGCTGCAGGTTCTGCTGGAGGGAAATTCAAAGAAGGAATCAAATCTGGAATGAAAAAACAAAAATTTGAACTCTGAATCTCCCCTCCTGCAATCACCGAGAGGATGAAGTGACCCCAGCATAGATGGAGGAAGGCTGAAACAAGGAAGAGGAAAATGGACAATTGATGATGAATAAAACCGAAGTGATGACGGGATGAAAGAGGAGAGAAGAGGTGGACGAGAAACTAAAGTCCGTGTAACCACGGGATATACATTGTTCTAAATCTGTGACATGTTCACTGCTTTACTGTTTCTTTTTCTTTGTGAGAAAAATGGAAAAAGAACTGAGGCTATCATCAAAAAGCTCAAACTGGGTGCCAGAAACATTTAAATGAAGCAAAGATAAAAACTGGACTGAATATAAAACATGTTTCAGTTTGGTCTTTTCCAGCCTGGCAGCTCGGTGAAATAAACCTGCTCAGAGCTGAGATTCTTATGAAATCAAAACAAACGAGATTAATATGAAGGAATATTTTTTACTGAGGTGAATTAAAAACAGGCTTAAAAACTAAAATATTAAAATGATTCCGTTTGAGTGAAATCTGAGGCTGTCTGCACTCATGGATTTCATTTAAATTCCAGATCAACTTAGTAGAAATAAAAAGATCAAACTCAAATTTTCAGGAAGAAATCCTTGGGGGGAAAAATTTCAAACGTAAAAAACCTGCTAAAATGATAAAAATGATAATGGAAGATTAAAACATGAGCCCGGGTCTCACCTCAAACTTTCGCCCCCCCCCCCGACTGCGGGTGTGAGAGAGGGGGGGAGAGACAGCGGTGCCTCCCCCCTCTTTACGCGCGTCAGCTTCCTCTCTGCCTTCAGAAGCTTCTCGGAGGAGCAGCTATTGGAAAACTTTTCGTCTCTCTGGTCGTTGGTGCCGGTGTGGACCCCCCTACACCCACACACCCCAGCACCGTCACACACACACCCCTGCTGTCTCTGCGGCTTTACGCGCGAGCTTCCCTTTGCGCAAAAGCGGTCGACCTTCGCGTGGAGTGCTCCTCCGTGCGCACTCATGGATGACGAGTTCCTCTCGAACCTTCCCGCGGAGGCACTGAGCCCCAACTCCACTGAGGTACCCGGCCCGTGGTCGTCCGCGGACGGCGCGGAGACCGTACACTTCGTGGTGCGCTGCGTGATGACCTCCGTGTATATTCTGATCATCGTCGTGGGTCTGCTGGGCAACATCACGCTGGTGAAGATCTTCATCACCAACAGCGCCATGAGGAGCGTGCCCAACATCTTCATCTCCAGCCTGGCGGCGGGAGACCTGCTGCTGCTGGTCACCTGCGTGCCCGTGGACGCCTTCCGCTACTTCTCCGAGGAGTGGGTGTTCGGAGAGGCGGCGTGCAAACTCATCCCCGTCATCCAGCTCACCTCGGTCGGGGTGTCGGTGTTCACGCTCACTGCGCTCAGCGCTGACAGGTAGGAGAATCACGGGGGCCAAAATCACAGAGCTACAGTGTGACACCAGCAGTGCCACTCTGGTCCTTCACGGCACTGCGTGAAACTGTTAAACTCAATGATTCAAATTTGAAGCAGTTTTTAGTGTCAAATGAAAAATGAGGAGGTTAAAATGAAAGCACCTGTTACAGCTGATAGTTTTACGGAGCATATAACGCCAGCAGGCTGAGCGGAAGGTGTAGCACGTTATTAAACATGTTCTGTTTCATGCTTGGTCGATATTTCAGAGGTAAGGTCACACAGTCAGATTGAATCCATCACACTCACGGTTGAAGCTGGCAGAAAAACCATACGCTGAACTTTTTAAATGTGATTCACAGGAGATGAAAACTGCCAGATGTGCTGATTGATTTAAAGCATGCGAGCTCTCTCAGACTTTGGCTTCAATGTCCTCACACCCCTGTAAGAACCCTGACAGCCGTCTATCGCCTCGCGGTCATCTCCACTTTTAGGGCGGATCGGTCCGCCGGCTGCTGCAGGACTCTGTGCTCTGACTGTGATCGCACGGATGAGGTGCAGCTCTCCAATGTAACCTGATTAGTGTGCAGCAGCTGAATGAATCTGAAAAAGCAGTGCACACTTTCTCAGTGTGGGAAAATATTAGTGAGTCATCTAATTAGCCTGCGATGTTCAGCGATGATGTTCTGTGGGAGCAGACGTCATTAGATTAAACTGCTGTAAAATGACTGCATGTGAATGTGCCATTTATCTGGAACTGCAGACAAAGAGCCTCTGGAGCCTTGTGTGTATGAATGTAGCCGCTTTAAGCTGATTTGTGGCACAGCATTGATGAGTGTTAGATAATGTCCGAGAAATGAAGGAAACTCTGAGGATGAGAAAAAGCTTGGCAGGACTGCAGCGTAGAGGCGTGGAAGAGGCGCTCTTAACCTTTTAATGAGTTTTAATGAGTTTCACCCTCAGCGAATGAAACTGTTTGACAAAGTGCAGAAAACCACTGTCAGCAGTTTAAAATCAGACCATCAGAGTTTCTCACTGAGACTTTCAGAAACTCTGAGGTGTTGCAGATAAGCTTGGTGGGTGTGCTTGGCTGACTGGATCAATAATCAGTGACTGCTGTTTGACTTTTAAGGCCAGACGTTTTGTTATCTTTGATAATTCGGTGCTCTTCCTCCTTAAAACTCACAGTAATTGTGGTTTTACTGTAGAGCTGAATGTGACACAGACTCAGAGCAGCAGGTTCTCTCTCCAAGTTCCATCTCGTGACCTTGGCGTGTTGGAGATGTGGCATCGACCCACGTTAAGTCTCTCTCCAGACATTACAGGCAGCTCATGACTGATGCTGCTTCAGCGTTTAAAACCTGCAGTCTGGACCAGACTGAAGACATGTTGGTGGTTACTTATGTTTCTTTATATTAATTTAATATTATTACAAGATAATGATGAGATGAATACTTGGCTGCCTCAGAATCAGTTTCATATCATTCAATGTTTTCTTGAACTCATTCATTTTCTGCATGTTTCCATCTCCACTGTTGCACTCTGAACTCCTTTCCCCTTTAATTTCTTTTCACCTTCATTTCTTCACTCCCTCTGTGGAATTAACCCAGCAGACTCAGACTCTGTGGGGTTTGTTGTAATTGAGTCAGACTTATTTTTAGGAAGTGTGGACGTTTCTGGGAGAGCCTTAGCTGTCAGTTCATCCAGTGTTTTTGAGTTTTTGGGCCTTCTCGTTGGGTCGTTTAAATTTCCTATATGAATCAGAGTTTGTTTAATGCTTACAGTTTCATTCTTGATTTTTCCCTGTTTAGTTATCACACTTCCTGTTTTACTTTAGTTTTGTTTCAGCTCATCTTCTGTGATTCAGTTTAGCTGTGTTTCGTTTTCCCACTAGTCTCCACTTCCCTGATTGGCCCTCTGTGTGTACACAGTCGCTGGCTGTTCTCCTGGTTTCCAGCCCTCATGTATTTTCAAGTTTAAGGTTTCAGTTAATTTACAGTTTTTGAACTTTATGTTTGACTGTTTGGATATTTTAAAAATTCATTTACTGACTTGCTTTAAGTTAACCTGTTTGCCTGCCCGAGAGTCTGCATTTGGTCCTTCTCTCTGCAAAACGTGATGTGACTGATATATTAATAGTGATGATATTGGCTGATATTAACTGTTTGCAGACACTACATTGATAATTGCTGATAAGCGACAGTAAAAAAGTAAAGAAGAGATGCTGAAACATCCTTCAGCCATGACGCTGATGTTTCCTAAAATGCTTGAGACACGACCAAAACACGGACCTTAAACTGGATTAATAAATTTTCTCATAAATAACTACACATAACAAATGTGAAGGAAATCTTTTGGTTGACATATTCGACTTTCGTGGGCAATCGTGGTTCAGGGGGTTGGGAAGCTCATCTTGTCATGGGAAGGTTGCTGGTTCGATCCTCATCTCTGTCTGTCTGTCTGTCTGTCTTGGTCGTTGTGTCCTTGGGTAAGACGCTTCACCTACTGGTGTTGACCAGAGGGGCCGATGGTGCGACATGGCAGCCTCGCTTCTGTCAGTCTGCCCCAGGGCAGCTGTGGCCACAACTGTAGCTTGCCTCCACCAGTGTGTGAATGAATAGTGGAATTGTAATGTAAAGTGCTTTCAGGGTCTTGAAAAGTGCTATATAAATGCAATCCATTATTAAATCAGCCAGTACCTTCAGACTCAGCAGGGCTATAAGTTTTTGTGTATTTTTGATGGTTTGCTATACGATAAGGACTCTGGGATGTTTGGGCAGTCTTCAGCTGCTGGCAGAGCTGGCTCAGATCACAGTGAAGCTTACAGCAGTGAGGATCCACACACACAGAAACAGCTCTGCCCCCCACAGCGGTTCATTCTGGACATTAAATATGAATGACCACTGACACGTTTAAGGTCCGAGCCCAGCCTGTTATTCAGGTCTATGCACAGGTGTGTGTGGGTTGTACATGTTTACTGTGATTTATAAGGAGGAGGAGAGACAGGGATGAGCAGCAGCTGACAAGAAGGAATCAGAAAATTCTGGTTAAAAAGCTGAATGTGGTGGAAAGATGAGGTGAGAGAGAGCGTAGAAGGAAATGAGATCGAGGTCATCAGAAACAGCCAGAGTGTGGGTTTATTCCCACACATATTCCCACTCGACATAATGCACATTTACACCACGTTGAACATTTCTTATGTTTGCCATTCATAAAAATTTAACCAGCAAAGGTTAAGTGCATTGTGCCGCATTAAATTTTAATCAGGTAACAACACGACATAGAGCCAGAGCGCACAGCGTCTGTCATGTGGAGCGATTTCATGTAAGATGTCAGGCTTCACGCTGAGATGTTTGGAAGTATTGTGGGTTCAAGCACAAGCTGTAAGTGTGGGTTTAGTTAACAGGTTAACAACACAACCCACCAGCTTCATCCGTCCTGCAGGTGGAGTCATGGAATGGTTTGCATCAGGACTATCAGGAGCAGCAGCAACATTACTGCTGGACTGAGATCGGTGAGTGTGGAGAACACCAGAGTGCCGCGAACTCATCTCCGTGTTCAGGAAACCCATTTGAGATGATCTGCAACACGATGTGTTATCCTGCAGGAAGCAGCCATCACTGTGGTCATACAGGGAGGGGCGTGGTGACTGACAACACTCAGGCGGGCGGTGGTGTTTAAATGATGCTCAGCTGTAAAAGTCTCAGTGACTCCATCACACCACCATCAGCCGGAACGACCGATCCAAGGCAGAATGGATCCACACTGTTTACACCTGACCCCACCTTCCGATCACGACAGCAGAAATGGAGGCTCATCAGACCAACATTACTCCGGTCTTATGTTGTTCAGTTTCCTGCTCTTAGGTGACAGCAGTGACACCTTGTATGGTCTTCTGCCGCTTTGACATCTGACATGTTGTGCATTCACAGATGCTCTTCTGCATACGTTGGTCTTAACAAGTGTTTTTGAGTTCCCTCTTCCTTCCTATCAGCTCACAGCAGTCTGGCCATTCTCCTCCAACCTTAGACTTCAGTTCCTTTTTTTCCTCTTTCTGCTGCTGGGTCTGAACAGGTCACCTGTATGTGCCAGAATACACTGATTTGCTGCCATCTTATTGGCTGATTAGATATTTGCACTAATGAGCAGGTGAACAGGTGTAGGTAATGAAGCGTATAAAGGCTGCGTTACATGGGTGGAGGTAGGGCAGGTGAAGGCTAGGGTTCAGGTGTGTTGGAGTTGGCTCTCAGTCACCGTGTGTGTCACAGTGTGCAGAGGCAAATTGTGTGGAGTGCCAATAGTGGACCCAGGTGCAGACAAACCAAAGCATAGAAACAAACTTAATGGGAACTAATGGGAACTCAAAACAAGCCGTTTATTGTAGGCTGGACAAAGGTACAAAGCAAAAGGCAAAGGCAAGACTAACAATAAACTAAACTGGGTGAGCTAAATAAAAAAAACCCAAAACAAGAACATGGACCTAGAACCTGATATGAGAAAACTGAACCATAAGGACTTCACATGAATTCATGACCTGGAAACGAAGCAGACAATCTGACAAGAAATGACTGAAAACACACAGACTAAATACACACAGGAGGTGATCAGGGGAAGTGGAAACACATGGGGAAACAGCTGAGGCTAATCTGACATAACGAGACAAAGGAAGCAAAGCTGACTACACTGACACAGGACACAGACTTTCAAAAAACAGCATGGAACAATGTAGGCATGATAACACAAGCTGGAAGAAAAGAAACATGACAGACTAACGAAGAAGACCTAAGTGAAGGATAACTAGACTAGACTTAAGGCAACCAAATGTTAATCCTATTACTTACCGTATTTCAAGGAATAACTTAAGAACTCAAAATGTAAACTGAAAACGCTGGATCAGAGTCCCAGGATTATGACAGTGTGTTTGCTTTGTGTTGAGAAAACTGGGTCAGCTGCAGGAACAGATTATGGTTTGGGGTCAAACACTCTTTGGCTCGCTGGAAGAGCCGGGAGTGAATGGCGATCAGGTACTGAAGGTTTGGACAAACTCATGCCACAGGAATGAAAACAGGCTCTTGAGATCTAGACTGGAAAATCTGCTGAGAGCTACAGTTTACTTGGATTCCATAAAATAAATGTAAAAATCTGCTGTCACATAAGCAGGAGCACTGCTTTTAAGAGAAGAAGAAGAAGAATAGCTCTTTATTGTCATTGTTACAAAAACAATGAAAGGCAGTTTGGCATCTCTCCATGTGTCTGAAGTACACAGTCGCATAAGTATTTACACAATAACACAGACAAATTTACATTTACACAAGAAAGATATGTACAAGTTATACATACACCTGAATACATACGGATACGCCCATGCATACATACACGCACATACATACATATATGCATGCGTACATACATACACACACATACATGCCATTCGAGGAGCAGGTGCACTGTGAGGTGCAGTGTGATCAGTGATATTGCACATCGAGTGTGTGTGTGTGGGGGGGGTGATATTGCACATTGAGGCGGGGGAGGGGGGGTGCTGTTGCAACTATAATAAATAGCAGTATAACAAATACAGTTTAAAGAGGTAGGGATGTTGGTTGCATTAAAGTATACATAGAAATACAGTTTATAAATAAAGTGTAATGTCCATGTGTGTTGGCAGTGCAGTTGAGGGTGGAGGTAGGGCAGTTGAACCAGAGTGTGGTGCAACAGTAAGTCAGAAGGCTCTCGATGGTGGAGTGGTAGAAGTTTACTAGCAGTCTCTGGGGTAACTGGGCCTGACGCAGTTTCCTGAGAAAGTACAGCCTTTGTTGTGCTGTCCCTACCTGGTGGGAAATGTTTGTGGACCAGGTAACGTCGGACGAGATGTGGACTCCGAGGAACTTAAAGTTTTCTAGAGTGCTCAGATCGCTTTGTTCTTCTGAAGTCCTTGGTCTTGGCTGTATTCAGATGCAGGTTGTTGTTTTCACACCATTGCTTCAGATGCTGAACCTCCTCTCTGTAGGCTGATTCATTGTTGTTGTCAAACAGTCATGGGTGAAAAGTGCGTATAAGAGGGGACTGAGGACACACCCCTGTGGGACACCTACGTTCAGAGTGAGGGTGGAGGAGGTGTGCGCTCCCATTCTGACGTCCTGGGGTCTGTTGCTCAGGAAGTCCAAGTCCAGCTGCACAGTGAGCTGCTGAGTCCTAATTAGCTTAGTTTATTAACCAGTTTGTGGGATTGAACTGTATTGAAGGCAGAGCTGAAATCCACAAATAGCATTCTCACATAGGTGTTACTACTGTCTGGATGTGTGAGGGTTGAGTGAAGAGCTGTTATTATGGCGTCCTCTGTCGACCTGTTTGCCCTGTATGCAAACTGTAGATCGAGGTTTGCAGGGATGGCAGCTTTAATGTGTGTCATGATGAGTTGCTTTAAAGCCCAGCTGTCAGCAGCGCTGCAGTGTGATGAGATATTAGACAAATGCAAACAGCTGAGCAAACAGAGCTGGCCTTCTGAAGTTCTCAAAAGCATTTCCATTTTCATCGATAAATACTTCAGCAGTAGCTACTACACCACCTCCTCTCCCTGTAAATCCTGTCGTGGCTGTCCTCTGACGGGTGGAGCTATGCGGCTGCTGTCCCTGCGCTTCAGAGGAGAACAACTTTTTAATTTATGCTCTCAGCGACGTATATGTGTGTGTGTGCATGTGTGTGTGTGTGTGTATGCAGGCTCCAACACTGCTTTCTTTCACCGTGAAACATGTTAATTCCTTTCCGCTCGTCATCTCATTACTCCTGCCCAGCGATCACTCCGAGCCTGAACAACGCAGAGAAACCAATCTGATGATGCATGAAACACTCCTTTAATTATCTCCTAACGGCCTAATTCTCTGTGAAATCTTCTGCCCTCTGACTCACTTCAACCCGCCGTGATGAGATAAAGCAGAGAGTTATCTGTGCTTTGAATCCAAGGTCAGCTCCGTCTGGAAACAAACAAGAAAACGCCAGAACCACGATGCGTTTGGGGACGTAAACCGAAGCTGACAGCCACATCTCCCTGCGGGCGCAACAGGGACTAATGGGCTTCTGAAGTGAAATTCAATTTGCCCACGACATTTATAAACCACATAAAGCAGCGTAACATCCAATAAAGTGTATGCGCTGGACCGCAGGCGGGTATGAGAGAAGCTTGGATTTTCAGATAAGTGCGAATAAAGTTAAAATGTAGTCTTAGATCGATACAACAAGCAGGATCTTGCTCTGTAGAGCTTGGCACGTGAACTCCTCTAAAATCCAGTAAACCCACATTTCCAGTTGTCTGAGAGCTGGCAGACTGATAAAAGGCTTTTGATATTGAATGACGTTCATCAGTCTTGCAGTGGTCATCACTCTGCTGATCAGAGTTCGTCTAGTGGACAAACTCGTACTTGTTGTTTCATTTGGGACCTGTGAGAGTTTATCAATTCTCATTCACACCTATCACCTTTTTAATCACACTGCACCTCGCCAAGGTGCTCATTTTACAGACCTTTCAAGTCCATTTTTGGGGGGTACAGTACTGTGCAAAAGTCTTGAACCACCATGATTTCTTTATATTTTGCAAGAAAAACAGAAACAGGCGCAGCAATTATTGAAACATGGAAACACAACCAATCAGATGCTTTTCACATGTTACTGCATAGTGGATTCAAATCTGATGGTACTTTTCATGTGTTCATGATTCATCAGTTTATCAAAGAGCTCCAAAACCACTGACTGACATGCAGCTGAAACCATGACAGGGCCTCCACCTTGTCTCACAGACGGCTGTAGACTCTCACCGTTGGACCTCACTTTAGTTTTAGCCGCCAAAAACCTGTTGTTTGGTCGTTTTTGATTGGATGTGACACAGTAAAAAATGATGAGCTGGGAGTGACAGAGTGCTCTCACTAATGTGATAACCTGCTACATATACTGTGACACTGCAGTGGCTCGTATGAAATAATTGTTTTATGACCCACACCTCTGTCTAAAATCTCACTCTGTGCGGGTGACAGGTTTGAGTCCGGGCATCGCACCTGCTGGATCTTTATTTGGTTTTGAGGTATGTTAAACAGGTTATGAATCGATCATGTGCTTGGTGGTTAAATGTTAATGGAAAGTGTGGGAAACGTATGAATTGATGCTGTGTCATACTTCACACTCTGCGAGCCGTGCACACGAGGCCATCTGTATGTGAAAAAGTGGATTCTTTTTAATCCAGCTTACAATTCACTTGATGAGATGAAGGCAGCGCTGAGCGCAGAGTGAGTCAGAGAGAAAGTGAAAGTGAACAGAGGGAAACATCAGCGTTTGCTTTACAAGTGGCCGTCAGTCCAAACTGGGATCATAAATTGCCATTTGAACAGATGAATGAAGTCAACTTTCAGCTCAAATATGCTGCTACTTACAACTTATTCTGGTTTTAATTATTCACTGTGAGCTCAGGACAGATGGTTAGTTTTACATCAGCATCCTAATATTCTGCACAGCACTTTTATTTTTCACCACTTTCTTTGCTTTTAGTGTCCAAAATTTACTCTGAGACATTAAAATGTTCTGCAGAACTGTGACTTGCTTTTGCTCTAGCATCACCGTTAGAACTTTTTCTATCAGCCTCGGCTGATTTACTGCCACTTAACTAATGATAGATTTAGATACACAAAAGCAGCATCGAGGTCGACAGTAAGCACGTTCAGGCCCTCATTCACAGACAGTTAGTGCCTCTTTAACCAAGCATGACTGATCTTTGCAGGGGTGTTTTCAGGATCTTAGGTTTATGCATATAATGCAATTGGTCTGACACTTAAACATGCAGGGTGGTGTTAAATAATTAAAATCAAATCACCATGTTCTCCCAAACATAACCAATAGATGAAAAGAGAAACATGGAAGGAAGAAAACAAACTGCATGAGGTGAGCCATAGTCTTCTGGTTCACCCTGTGATGCATCCATCATTCCAGTCCCACTGAAATGAGGTGCATCATAAGTCATTTAAAAAGCTTTAATGGTAAACTAGTCTCTCAGGAAAATCTAGGAAAATATTTCTGTGCTCTTCATCAGCATCATGAGCGTGACTTGCAGTTTCAGCAACCTGTGTTTTAACTGCTATGCATTTGGTCTGATCACGCTGTGTGTGCATATGTGATGCTTTTAAAGACCCGAGCCAACAGCAGAAACTGAAGCACAAACAGAGATACTTCTGCTCTGATTGAAGGTCACGGATCTCGAGTGCATGCGTGTCTGTGTGTGCTTGTCTTGTACAGTCAAGGTAAAGGTCAGTACTTTATGTGAAATGCATGGGACCAGATCAAGTCTGCAGAATGGTAATGCAGCTGGAATCCTCTCTAAATCCAGGGTTTGACCTTTGCATGCAAACTCAGAAGAAGAAAGGAAACAGGAGCAGATGTACATTAATACAGCATCAGGCTGTCGGAGGAGGTCTGTCTTCACTCTCTGTTTATCTGTTGACTTTGGTGTTTGCATGTTTTGTGGATCCATCCAACATTAATAATCAAAAGGAAAGAGAAGGATTTCCAACACCTTGCTTCAGCCTCTGTTTTTTTCTGCGTAAACTTTGGTAAATGTTTCTGAAGCTGTGCTCATGCTTTCCCAAAGGTACCTGAAGCTATCCACACAGCTGTTCCCGATATCTGCAGGATATCTACAGATGTCTACAGAAGCGTGCAGGAGACCAAATATGCACGAGTCAAGGAAGACTGAGATCTTGTTGCGCTGTTCATTGAGTATCACAGGCCTCAGTCACACAGGCAAGGAGACCTGTCGGTCTCCAACCATCGACTGTAATGGAAAGACGCGTGTTTGCCTGACTATCCTGCAGTCGTTGTATGAAACTGGTTGCAAAGAGGCATGCACTGCTACACTGGAAGCCTCCCTGTGACTGCTGCCATCCCTAACAGATTGCTATAACTGCCAGACTTTCTGTAGGCCTTCGTGACTGAGGCACTGAATGGTGATTATACTCTGTTGTAGATGCAGACAGTTCACCTGAGGAGCAGCAGAGCTGCTCTCTGGACAAGTCTGTGTAGCTGCAAAAAATCTGGTAGGCACGTGGACATCCACTCGTTGTTTGATGATGACCTCAGCAGACCCAAAGATGCAACTACCTGATTGTACCTTCATCCTACTATGGTTTATGGGTTTGTACCATCTATCACACCAGCATTGTACACTTTAGAGGGACTGCTTAACTACTTAACGAACTTATCACGTTTTTTTTTTAATTCAACCTAAATATAGAAGCAATAATGGTGATAAAATAAGTAAAATCTATAATTTGGCTATACACAGACTCCAGTTACTGCACTTTAAATCTAAAAGTAATGGCATAAATAATGTGGTCCAATAATAATCCATCCATCATCCATCCATCCATCCATCCATCCATCCATCCATCCATCCATCCATCCATCCATCTGTCCAATAATAAGCTCTATGAGGTCCATTTGTGTAGAATTTGCCTATAGGGACAGAGTGAAGCAGACGGCAGATTTGATATGAAATCTATCAATATTTTAGGTCCTAGAAATGGTTGTCATGCAGTATGGGTGTTTTCTGATGTAATTAATAATTTCCTAAAAAGCGTGGGTACAAAAATGGTTTAGTTTAGGTTTGGAGAATGTGGTGATCATCTCACTGACCACAGATCGCTCTGTTTTGGATATTCTCTTTAAAAAACTGTTGAAACAACTGAAGGTGACTTGGACTAAATGAATGAATAATTTCCTTCGATGACGTGAAAGGAAGCCTCTGTAATCAGAAGCCCTGCAGGGGCTCCTGTTCCCGTTTATTTACCAGCAGACGCGGTCGTCGTCCCTCTGAAACACCATGATATCAGCATGTTAACTGGAAACTCATTTCCTGATCGCACAGCTGCGAGTAGCGATCCAGCTGTGTGTCTGACCCTGATGGCCTCTAATGAGCCCCTAACGAGCCTAAAGGCCACTAACGAGCTCATAATGGCTCCTAACTTGCCTGAAGGTCCTTGAAGAGGATAACAAGCCTAATGCATAATTAGCATGGTGATTGGAGTGGTTATTGGAGCCTAGATCGTTTCCCGTCAAGATGATGCACAGAAGTACCCCCTTCAATCCTCAAACCTATGAGGCGATCGGTGCCGGGGGCCCAAACCCTTCAACAGAAAGCTGGTCAGAGGCTGTAAAGCTCTGAACATCGCAGTATGTGAGAACACATTAAAAACTAGTTGTTTTGTTCCCTCAGCCTGTCTGTTGCCAACACTCAGAGGCAGAAACCTTTGCTGGTTTTAGGTCCTCATTATCAGGCAACCTTTCATTTAGCATGGACGATTGAAGAAATGTCAAGGCTTCACCGAGCAGCCATCCACAGAGCTCTGTGTACATCCAACCCTACCAAACGTCCATGCACTCCTGCAGGAACATCTTTGACATCTGACTGGTTTACAGAGCTCTCAGGGTCACCCTCCCCCCCCCTTTAGCACATAAATGTGAAGTTCTGTGGTGGATTTTGGAGAAACTATACCATGTGTCAGCTGGAAATGCAGTGTGTGCATGCATAACAGTTCACAGGTGTTCACCTGGCAGGTCAGCCTCCGCATTTTTTGTCATGTACACAAGCAAATTCCATAATGTTGGAACTAGAAAGGTCCAAACCGACAGTTAGCATCCTCTGAGTGGGAAAAAAAAAGTTTTTTTCAGGTCTGACCCTCGTAAAAAATGGAGAGATCGCTGACCTTCAGCAGGACAGCCATGACAGAATATTAGACTTGATGTTTAGCTGTGTTTTCAAATGCACACAGGGAGCTGGATTTCATGCATTTATGAAGTTTTATATAAGAAACTGAACCTCAGAGGAAATCCATCTGTGAGCAGAAACAATGAACTCCCATAGCCATTGAATCTAATGCTGAATGTAATGGTAAAAACTACCCCGCCCCTTTCTAAACTAAAGGTGGGAAACATTGGGGGGTGGGGGGGGTGCTAGGGCACCGTTTCCTCCCTCCAGGAATTCCTAGCAAGCTTTTGCAGTCTCTCTTTGGTGGTCTCAGCTGTGTCGATGGTGTATCATTAAATTGCCAGATTGTCCTGTAACTTAAACTCAGTACTTAAACCATGATGGGACTAATTAACGTGTAACAACATCAGCCTGATTCAGCACTGAGGGGCAAATGAGGACTGTGTCACGAGGTTTGGCTCCAGTAATGATGCAGTGATAATTACAGCACAAGAAAAAGCTCATCTATGAAAATATTAAGAAAGCTGCTTGAAAACTAACCATGGTGCAGTTTTCCAGTTTGATTCCAGGAGGAATTCTGGATTCCAAAGAATCCTTTATTAGATGCTGTGCAGCCCTAACATACAGGCGCCATCAATAAACAAGCTTTCGTTTTTGTGTGTAGACAGAAAATGATGGTCTGTGTTTCTTGGTGAGCGCGTGACTCTGAGCTGAAAATAAGGAGCAGCAAATGCAGAAGTCAGGAATCAAATGTCATAGCCTCCTGATAACAGAGAGCAGCCCCTGCAGCCCAGGAGGATGGGTTTGTGTGATCAAGGATTGGCAGGGAAAGAAATCAAAGCTAAGCTGAAGAGGAAGAAAGTATTTCTTTCACCCTTTGTTTGTGGATTTGATTTTTCTTTCAACCGCCTGCCACCGAAGCACCGGCAGCAGGAGTCCTGAGAAGTGGAATTAAAAAACAAAAAGAGAAAATCTGCTGATCTGATTTGTGACGTGATCATAAAATCATCTGATGAAGTGGGTTAACAGTATCACGTAACTTATTCTGAAGGGTAAAAGGTCTCAGGAGAGCAAAATGCTGCTGAAGTGGAGTATTTAAGAAGTGATTAAAGTGATCTTCAGCTTGCAAGAGAAATCTTTTTCTTCCAGCCATTTCACCCAAAAAATCCCCCCCCCCCCCAAAAAAAAGGAAAAAAAAGAAAATGAAAATAAAATTTTAATTTAAAATGTAAAACTAAAATTTCCTCCTCAGCAGACCTCCTCCCTTGTTGAGTCATTATGAGCAGAAATCCTTTTTTTCTCCTGAATTGTTGTGTTATTGTCAGGCTCAGGAGGCAGACTTATATCACTGCTCCTTTTATCTGTGGCAGTTGTGTCACAAACATTCAACAAAAAGGCAGCTCCTCTGCGATTTGTTTCTCAGAAGCCCCTCAGAAATGTATCTCAAAGCCACAGGACACCAGCACGTTTATTGTTTATTGTTGTGTTATTGTCAGGCTCAGGAGGCAGACCGTCACTAAAGTTCACAATTTATTTACACACAGACACCAGGTGCGAATATATACAGGTGAGGGGGCACAGGAAGAGGGTCTCCGGGGAACACAGGCACGGGAAGAGGACGGCTATGTACAATAATCCACTGAAGCTCAAGTAGCTTGGACTCCGGCTTTAGCTCACCAAACGGCGGTCCTCAGGCTGGCGAGAAATCTGGCACAGGGAGGAAAAAACAGGTAAGTTGCGGCACGAAAGAAACTCGGAAAAAAGGCTCAGATTGGCAATGACACTGACGAGTGTTACACAATAATCCAGCGAGGAAGCACTCTCAGCAGCCGCCTTAAGAAGTGAGTGAGATGATTGTTTGCAGGTGTCTGAGCCAGGGGCTGGAGCCGTCATGACTCCGCCCCGGTAGAGCGCAGTGCGCGGGAGGGGAGAGAGGGAGACGCAGCACAACAAAAACACTTGTAGCCATACAGAGTCAGCCGAGAAGGCACAGGGTCATGACAGTTATATGTATTACATATTTCATTGTCTATCCTTTTTTGCTACTTAGCCTGACCTGTCTCCCCAATGTAAAGTTTGTATATTGTATGTATGGTCGACTAGGTCTGTCATCTCAGTTGCAGGCAACTGCAACCGACAAATAAAGCTTATCCTTATCCATCACTTCACATCCATCCAGAGATGCACGAATGAAAGTCTGACATCGTATTTTTAACCTGCCACCAAGAGGCAGAGCAGATCACCTACTAACCAGAAGGTTGTTGATTCGATCCCTGGCTGCTCGAGTCTGCGTGCCGTATATCTTTGGGCAAGATACTAACCCCAGGACTAAACTAAAAGCTTAGTCAGTACAACATCTACCCGTGAGCTGCCTTCTTGTTGTGACTCGTGGCTCAGCATACATATCAGTTTGCATACGTATTTGCCTATGCAGGGCACTTTCAAACTTACCCTACCATGCTTGTGTGCAGTTGTCCAAAACCCCAGCAGCCTGTAGCTCAGTGTGGACTACGCTATGTGCAGCTTAATGCTGACTGGTTGAAAAGTGGGCTGAAACAAGGATGCGAGCAATGGCAGCCCTAAAAAAAGAAAAAAAAAGCCTTTAAAATGGAGGACAGATGATCGATTGGGAGCTGAACGGGAGGTTTTAATTCTGTCTGATGTCTCTTTGAACTTCTGAGCAGCTGTCAAGGACATGCAGCTTGTGTTGGACCAAAAACCCACAGCTGGTCAACAACTGTGTTGCTGAATAATGACATTTCTGGGGGAGGACCCATGCTGGCTTGACTGATTTATTTTTTAAGGTGTTGCTTTCTTCGCTTCTCTCAAAGGGCCTTTACACTTTTCCCCCTTCTCTCTGAGGCTGCCCGAGTCAAAACAACAATTTATTTATTTTCCAGTCCACGTCTTCAGTCTTCCTCTGCTGACTGTAAAACTATTGACAGTTTTATTTCGGTGTCAATGAAAGCACCTTTTCTTTAGCTTTGGTCCTTCACAGCACCTCGAACCGCAAAGCCCGAACTGCAGACTGCTCTCACAGAAGCCAGGTCACGCGACTCGCCGCACTAAACTCAACAAGCATTTCCAGTTGTGTAAATGTGTCTGAAGAGGATGATTTACTGTTGTGTGAGGACAAATTCACACAGTAGCTGGTCAGTGTATGCAGCCGCAGGATGACTCACGACTGACCAGCATTGTGGTTTTATCAGCGGGGCGGCAAAGTCCAGGAAATTGCCTCCTTCACACGCTGAGAGTGTTGGAGGTATTCTGGGATGCAATTATAGCTTCATAACAAATCCTTAAAAAAAACATAACTTGTGGATGTTCTTGGTGTAGTTGCTGTAGTAACTTATGTTTTGGTAGGAGGGGCCATGTAAAGGCCATGTATGGATGTCAAGAACTGTTAATGGAACAAAGAACCGTGTATCTGCTGCAGAGACACAGAAGAGCTTCAGGTGACGTTTATGGTCCTCGGCGGTCAGCAGATGAAGTCGTGCGAGAACAAACAGAATGATTTCAAAGTCAAAGCTTGGTGCTCAGAGTCCACCATAATTGTGTTTTTAGTGTCATTCAGGCATGGAAGTGTTCATTTTAAGTCCATCATGCTGCAGACAGAAGGTGTGCTCATCCTGCTGAGAAAGGATCTATTTTTAAAACTTGAACTTTAAGGGAAAGTGTCAAGTCTTCGAAGTCTGGAGCTGTGTGTATCGGTTATATTCAGAGCCAAACATTTCCTCTAAAATCTACTCATGACCCTCAAAGCTTTTAGTTAAGAGATTAAATTATTTTTGTGGGGCATGACTTGAAGAAAAGCTGTTTTATCATATTTCTTTGGGGTCCATAGGGACTAAGTAAAGCACTATACGAATACAGGCCATTTACCATTTATCATATGTCTGCACTAATAAAGGGCGCAGATTGGGATTGCTCAGTGTTGTTTAATTAGGAATCTGAAGGTAAGATTAAACGTGCTGTGTCCTGTGGCTTTGAGATACATTTCTGAGGGGCTTCTGAGAAACAAATCGCAGAGGAGCTGCCTTTTTGTTGAATGTTTGTGACACAACTGCCACAGATGAAAGTAGCAGTCGTCATTGTTTCAGCATGATTATCACCCATATTAACCTAAGAGAAATCTGAAATCATGTCATATATAGCATTATGTCATTTACATGAAATTTTGTGATTATGTATAATTTTCCAGTCTTGCAAGCCCATAATCTTGATTGTGAATAATGACCTCTGGACAGATGAATCATGTGTTTGGTCGCAGTTATAGTAGACATGTTTGGCAGCTGACCCCTTTTTACTTTAACTCCAGCTTCAGAATTGCTATTCTAATCACAGGCATGTGATGTCACAGCATGCATCCAGAGGGAAAAAGACGTTGGGAAAGTACAGACGTAGCTCATCCCACAGTGGGAGAAACAGTAGTGAAGCATATGTATTCAGTAGATGGATGTCAAATAAAGCACTTTCAACCAGGAGTCAGGGCTTTGGGCCCAAGTGAGACCAACAGTTAGTTATCCATCGTTACCTTTAGAAGTTGTTGACTTCCTTTTCTTCCACTTGTCTCATTCAGGGTCGTGGAAGGGTTGGATACACCCTGGACAGGTCGTCAGTCTGTCAAAGGGCTAACTCAAAGACAGGCCACCATTCACAGTCTTTTCAAGCTGTTAGCGGATATTTTGTGTTTTTTCTGTCAGAAAACTTCTCCCTCGTGCAGTTGTTTCGCAGCCTCACAGCAGAAAATCTATTCATGCAAGAACCTCGTAGGACCTGCAGTGGTGGAAATGTTTTGGTTTCAAGTTGCTTTGCTCCCTGAGGGACCGAGCTTTGAATTCTCCATCATAACAAAGTGCTTGAAGAAAGTGTGGAGCCATCTCTTCAAAAGCTGAACTAGAAGTACAACATCTTGGTTTTTAACTGACTTTAAAAATTATTAACATATTTTATTCTGAATTTACTGGTATTTAAATAATTTTTAGGTTCTCTTCTAAATTTAGCTAATTTCTAAGAGAATATTTTAAATATATATATTTTAGTCTATTCTTAAAATATTCTTGAGAGCTTGTCAGTGTTTATTTCCTACATTTTTCCTTTCGTATATTCATAACAGGTTTATTTTAATGTGTCCTGTTACTGAATCTGTTCTGAAATAAGACTTAACTGTATGAGTGATAGGGGAAAAGGTAAAACTCTAGAACTGGAGTGCTTTCTCTGGTTAATGACATTTGGTGACAAACAGCTTTATAAAATAGGAAAAAAAGGTCACATGACTACTCTTATCTAAAACGCTGCAGTCCAAAGTCAGATGATTTTGATTGGCCAGATATCTTAAATATAACATTTCCCTGCTTCTATCAGCAGTCACATTGGTACTAATGACTGGACTCCACTGGCTCTGGTGACAGCCTTACATGCTCTGGCATGTAAGGCTGTCACACATGAAGACTTGAAAATGAGTGGGAGGAGACTTTGACAGATGATGTGACATTCTTCTCTCCTTCTCCATACTTTCTCTGCCCAGTTCATCTTGGTTTCATCTCTCCAAAGATTTTTTCTCCCTCCAAGTCCACTCTGGCCTAGGAGGTGCAATGAGATGTTCAGCCTATGTAGCGGCAACAAATAAAAACTTGACAAGATTAGCTTGTCAACATTTTGCTTCATATGTGCCATCTCCTCTGTTAGTTGTGAGAATGCTAAAATACAGTATCCACGCACAACCGTGGAGATGTTTAGCTGATTACAGAATCCATCTGTGGAGGGAAGGTAGAAATGAGCCAAGTAACAGTCAGCCAGCAAGAGAAAATCTGGCTGCTGGACAGACTTGTTGAAAATCTGTTTGTTTCCCAGTGTGATGCACTGAGCGCCTCTCAAGTCATTTGTCAACTTGAAACTGCACCACCACACTGCTCTTAGCAACAACAGCTTTCTGACGTAAATGAATGTGAAGCATTGTGTCAATCTCAATGGATTAAAGTTTAGAATAACATGAAGCAGGTATGAATCCAGCAGGTGTGATGAATGAAGGGTTTCAGAAGCAGAAGGTCGCTCGTAGCGTGAGAGTCTCTTCAGACTTGTTCTGTATAAACAACTGAGATAAATGCTGAAGGTTCCCACTCAGTTTGTTTTTATCTTCTAAAGCAGAAATTAAATCAGACATTGTTGATATTGTACTCTGCAGTGGAGTTGACTAATAATTACACAACCTGTTTTCCTGGAAATTACATTGTGGTGTTTTGGTCTGTGTTTGAGGGACACATAACTGCTCTCTGGAGATTTTTCAAAAAGTTTATTCCAAAAGGTTTCAGTAAGTTAACAAACACAGTTCTCACTACAGTTGCTTTATTGGTGTCTTGTTCTCGGACATTTTAGACGTTGATGGGGTTTCTTTACTTGAATGACTGAGCATGCAACAGTCAATCATTCTTTAAAGGTTTAGGAAAAGATGATTTACCACTAAAAGCTCTGTTTTATTGGTTTTATGGACGATGACCCCTGTCAGAGGATAACCTAGAAAAATATGTAGTCCAGCCACTAAATATACTTATTTTTAATTAGAGTGATCTGATCCCAACAAACTAAATCTGCAGAAGCACGGCAGTTTTGGTGGGATGTGTTAATAGAGAGAGGAAATGAAACAAATAAACTATGTTAAAACACTGCACTGATAATGAAGCCACTCTTCTGTCTGGTAATTATCTTTTTGCATCAGCATGGATATATCCATAGATCTTCACATCTCTTTGAGTCACAGTATACTCGTGAGACTCAGGTGAAACTATCATATTCTCCTCTGCATGAAACTGAAAAATACCACCAGCAGAAACTCTGAGAATCATCTTTAGCTGAGTTGAACTTTGCTGCAGGTGACCTGTGATGACAGCTTCTGTTGTTCACAGTCACTGGATAAAAGCCAGTCTTTAGAAAAGCATCTGTCCTGCTGGGATGATGTTGTGAATTGCAGGTTGAGGGCCCAAACTCAGGACTCTAAAAGTCAGGCAGAAAGTAACAAAAAATGGACCTTTTATTAAGTTGATGGAAAGTCAAGCAACAAGGAAAAATCTAGCATTTCAGTGATTAGCCAGGCCGCCGATGAAGGCAGGTAAACAGATGTTCTGACAAAGAACAAGAAGAGACAGGACTATTTATACACTCTGAGGGCTAATCAGGAGAGTTGAAAACAGCAGGGAAACAAGGGGCAACTGAACACAATCAAGGAAATGAATAGATAGAAAGTAAAAATCAAGACAAGGCACGGGAGAAATTGACAACAAGTAAAAGTAAGTAAAACAGGAAATAAGAGGACCAAACTTAACAAGGACAAGAAAACTCAGACACAATACACAGAGAGCCACGGGAACGCTGGAATAACAACTGAGGACATAGAGCTGTCGCTATAGAGCCAGCATTACTCAAATAATGGTAATTATTCAAGAAACATGAGGTCTTACTCTTGAAAACAGAAATTGAAAAACCTAAATGGAAGCTAATCCTGAAAAGCAGAATAAGGAACAAAATACAAAGACCGTCCCACATGAAGACTTGAAAACGAGTGGGAGGAGACTTCAGAACGGAAATCAAAAACCAAACATGATTTAATTTTGGCTGATCTCACATTGACGATCTGACATGCCCGGAAAGCTTCCAGATGGCTCTCACGCTGATTTCTGGCACCGAATACTTTGTGATTTCATGTTGGATGTCAAACTTGCCCTGAGATAAGAAATAAAGATTTTAGATTCAATTTCACATCCTAACAGAGCACACGGCGTCTGCGTATATGGCCCAAAAATGTTGTATTTGGAGACCCAAATTAAGACTTTCAAAAAAGGGCAACTTGTGTCACGATCTACCCTGAGAGCAGAAGATGATTCTCTCACTTCTTCTCACACTAAAACTATGTTTTCTGTTTGGGTTACATCTGTGCACCCCCATTTTAACCATCCTAAATACATCTGCATCATCTTGTACTTTATATCCATTTTTTGCCATCCAGCTTATTCAGCCAGGGGACACGGCTTTAAACTCTGAGCTCCTATATGACATAAATAAAAAATAAATGATTGCATTAATAAAACATGAAGTGCGCTACAGTGATATCATGTAAGATTTATGGGTGAGTGTGAGGTCCATGAATGAATCTTTGTGCAGACCAGTCCAAAATCCCCCTGAGCCCGTCTGTCAGTCACTGAATGTACAGCAGGGGAGAGAGACCAGGTTTGAGTCCTGAATATGAAACTGTACCGAGTCACAACGCAAATCTGTGACATGCTGGACGGGGTCACAGTGACACCAGCTCTGGAAAAAGTCTGCTTTTTATTAACATTCTGACAGTTTAACACAAGCAACAGCAGGACAGAGACTTAGTGCAGCATCTTTGTAGAGATGATTTTGTACAGAAGCAGGAGAGGGTCCCCCCCCCGGACAGATTTTAACTGCAGAAAGGAGCCAAAAAGTTTTCTTTCATACTCCTGCTCCTGTCTTGAGAGAAGAGAGGAATGAAACCAGAAAGGCCAAAAATCCATATCGAAAAATGAATGGCATCCATAAACCAGTGCTTTTGTAAAACAAAGGAATCCATTTCTTTACATGCTGTGGATGATGCTGACCTGACAAACACATTTAATTCTTTTTTTCCTCATTTTTAAAAAGATCTGACTTCTTAAATAATGTTTCCAGGCTGAGGGAGCCTCTCACACCTCGAATGAGTCATAATCATAAAAGATGAGGTTGTTCATGATTGATGTCAGATTAGATCCACTGCAGTTTGTTTGTCATTCTAGACAGAGCACATAAGCATCTTGGAAAACCAAAATCTCACATGAGCATTTTGATTTGCAGATAAAGCCCCTGTGGATCAGAATATATTACACTTTTTAACTGATAGCATTCAGCAGGTTTCTGTAACTGGTAGTCTGTGGCTTTCCACAAGCCTGTGTTCCTTCTCCTCTGCTTCTATCATCTACACCAGGGGTGGGGAACTCCAGGCCTCAAGGGCCAGTGTCCTGCAGATTTTAGATGTGTCCTTGATCCAACACAGCTGATTTAAATGGCTAAATGACCTCCTCAGCATGCCTGGAAGTTCTCCAGAGGCCTGGTAATGAACTAATATTTTGATTCAGGAGTGTTGACCCAGGGTGTTGTTTAAAAACCTGCAGGGCACTGGCTCTTGAGGCCTGGAGGTCCCAACCCCTGATCTACACGGATAGCTACAAACTTGTGGGAGCCAAGTTAAGATAGTTCATATGTTTTAGTATTTATATTCTGTGAGAACGAGGAGAGATGTTATGTTTACATACACTGCTAAGATGGTGAAGGGTTGCTTTACAAGAGGGGACTGAATATGAATATATACTCAGTTACCAGTAGGGGTCTCTGTGACTAAGAATGATGGAAGGAGGGTGAGATGTAAAATGGCGAACTACTGCTGAATATATACGTTCCATTACAAACCAAGCCGTCTCCGTTCTTCTGTCGAAACACCACACATGCAGTCTCCTCTTCAGGGTTCACCGTGAGGTCATAGTGGTGTTCTGCCTGCACTGCTCAGGTGGTGTAATGAAAACTTGTTGACCTTAATGTGATTAATACTAAGAAAATAATTAATGATTTCCAGAATGACAGCAGTACGCCAAAAGCTGGAATCATACACCGCGGAAAAGTCTAAATTGCGGATACTCGGAAATAAATATCAGCGTAAATCCGATGCAGACAAAGTCAGTGATTAAACAAGGAAAACAAAGAATTTACTTGTTGCACACTATTTCTTACCATTTCTAAAAATATCTTGTGTCATTTCTTTATTATTTTACAGAAAGTCTTTTAACATTTTCTTTCATGTGCTGCAGTGGGCTTTCTGTGAAGGACAGGGACAATCTCAATAGCACTGGGAAACTCCAAGATCAAAGATCTCAGCTCCATTTGGGAGAAAGTAAAAAGGTTTCATTCATTGATCTGAGCACGCTCTTTCACATGAATTTGTTTTATTGCCCTCAGGTCAGTGCTATCATGCAGCCTTTAGAAAAACAAAGCACTTCTCAAATTCTTTCATACTTTCTTCTATTCGGCTGATAAATGTCAAGAAAGGCTCTTTGTTTTTATTCATCTGGTTATGAATAGGTTGATGTGTGGAGTTCTGCTCGGAGACCACAACGTCAAGCTGCTCACTGGCAAACTGAATGTTGAATGCTAGACTTCTATATTATGTTCTATATTATTTATAAGTGTTTATTTTATTTTTTCTTTAATCTATTTCATTTATCTATCCATTATAATGCTGGACTGACAAACAGAATTGCCCATTGTGGAATAAATTATGTTTTCTGAATCTGAATCTTTATTTTAAATTTGGTTATGGTACCCTAGACCAGCGGTCCCCAACCTTTTTTGCGCCACGGACCGGTTTATGCCCGACAATATTTTCACGGACCGGCCTTTAAGGTGTCGCGGATAAATACAACAAAATAAAACTAGTATCGGTACCGAAAAAAAGACGATTTATTCATAACACACGTGAAAAGACTCAGGAAAACAGATTTAAAGATAAAAACAATAACAAAATAACGCTGAAAACCGATAAAAACCCTGAAAACCATACATTTCAGACCTGAGCCTCAACTCTCGCGGCCCGGTACCGGTCCGAGGCCCGGGGGTTGGGGACCACTGCCCTAGATGAACCACAGCATGGCCAACTAATAGCATGCCTTATGCTCATGCTAGCTTTTCACAGTGACAGTTTACTGGAACACCTGAATAATTACCACAGACTGAACATAAACATGGTCACAAGTCAGTATATTTATTTCATAACCAAGAATAAACCTCTGTGGCTGAAACACAGAGCTAAAAAGTGCCAAAAACTGAAGTTCAATGATGGACACTTGCTGCCTCCAAAAGTGAGTCAGTCTGGATAGGCTCCCAAGTATTACAGCTGAAATAAACATTCTTACATTTTGATATAAAAACTGTTATTTCATAAATGTCATGGTTCCTGGGTTGTTGATCCAGTTTTTCTAGTTTGCTGTTCTCTGTCCTCAGTTATCTTTTTGGTTATGTGGGTCCTAGGTCTAGGTTCTTGGTTATGATTTAGTCCTCGAGTTTCAGTTCATGTCTGTTTTCACTTAGTATTCTGCCTTGGGTTATTTGGTGTAGTGTCTTGTTGTTTTTCTTGACTTTCCCCTTGTTTTCCATTTCCATGGAAGTTTTCCTGGGTGTAGTTGTTCTCAGGTTTTGTTACTTTCTGTTTTATTTTGTCCCCCTGTCTTGTTAGATTCTGTTCAGCTGTGTCTCATTTTCCCCAGTGTGTCCTTTCTTTCTAACTACCTCATGTGTCTATTTAATGCCTCAGTTTTCCAAAGGTCTTTGTTTTTCTTCATGGTGCACTCCTCTGGGGGTGTTTCTTTTGGCTCAAAAGATGCATGTTTGGCTCAGTTTTGCTTTGTATTTTCTGTGAGTTCTAGCAATTAAGCTATCCTTTCCTGTCTGCTACATAGCGTATCATGACAAAAATCTCTTATTTTACTTTTGCTAAGGTCTAAGGTTTGAGCTAACAGGTGCGGCTGTTTAATTTAGCTAATTGAAGTCACTGTACTGTATTAATGCTGTTTGTTTGGCAAATACTGCTTGCTGGAGTTTTAATGAGTGAATTTTCTGGATGTTATTTCTGTTACGTAGCATTAATGTGCCAGTATCTGTTTGTATGATGCAAGTGTTCAGTTGATAGATATTGCTAACCAACCTTGCTAATATTCCAGACTGATTTGAGGCAAACTGGTTCACAGGTTCAACATTTTAGCCCTATAGTTTTAGGTAGGACTCAGACATGCTTTAGAAGTTATCAGTAAAATCTGAAAATCGTTTCTAAAAACCTACAGGAAATGTGTGGCAGTATTGTAACCTCAAGAAAATAAAAGCTGACTCTTTTCACCTTGGTGGGTTAAAGCAACTTATCGATAATGTTTTTTAATTGGAGGAAGGAAGACAGAGCAGCTCCTTTCAGGTCAAATGAAACTATTAAAAAAATTGTTATTTAACTTTATGCTATCAAACTAGTGGACAAGGGTGGTCTTAATGGGACAGATCAAAGTGACATCTGATCTAACCTCTAAATGCCTCAGACGGCATTTCACAATTTCTTTTCACTATTTCAGCAGGTGATAATCCAGGGACAAGCTAAAACAAAAGGATCCCTTTGTCCTCTGCATAGCAGGGAATGCGATGGGATGTTAGATCAATTTCCAAAGACAACTAGTGTCAAGAGAAATCAAAATAATACCTAAAATTGAACCTTGGGGTACACCACAGATTTCAGATAATGATGAAAATTAAAACCAACTCAGTGTGGCAAAGTTAATGCAAACCTGTGCTTCAAGAAGGGCTATCAAAATAGCATCATCAACACATGTTAAAAACAAAAAAGTTTAACTTTGATGCAGAGAAAGCACAGAACGTGATGATATAAAGTGGAACTTCTTCCACTTCTTGTTTCTCTGTAGATCTGTTTTGCTTATTTGTATTTTCCCCACCTAAAGTCAGCAGTCTCATAGAACTCTATCAAAACTAACAGCCGTCCTCATCCAGCTAGAGAGAAATAACAAACTGGATCCGCCTTCTTCAAAAGACTGGTTAAATATTGTTGGAGAAATTTATGCAATGGAAAAAATGACTTACATTTTCAGATTAAAGGAAGATATTTTCGTTGCTAAGTGGGAGAAGTGGACATTTTATGGCACCAAGGAAAATAACAAAACATTTAAGGTCTATAACTCTGTATATCTATTGATGCATGCCCGTATAAAAGTACGTATATAAGCTGGAGTATGTATGCTGCGGAGTAAAGGCAGGCATGCATACGGTAGTTGATTAGAATTGGCACCCACACCTTTTGTTTGCTTTAGTTCTGTTTGTTTTGACTGTGTGCTTGCATGGTTATTTCTCCTGTAATGCAATACATGTTTATGTTTAAACTGTGACAAAACTATCAATAAAAATTACAGTGTCAAAAAAAAATTGCTGTGTCCCTGTCAGCTGAATGACTGATCTGCTTGGCCTAATGAGGAATTTAAAATTCAGCTCCACGATTACACATAAAGAATAATTGTGATTAGTGTGACAAAGTACTATTGCGTCCCCTCTCCTGCCACCCGATGGATGATGTGGTTTCTTATTAAGTAACAAAGAGACTGGAGCCGCTAATGCCAGCAAAAGAAAATGATGTGGTTATTAAATGATTTATGTTTGCATTCAGTGCGAAAATATGAAGTGTGATCAATGGTTAATGCAGTAATGATTTTTAGTCTTTGCACAGTGGCAGGACCTTGATGTCTAATTTGAAATTGTGTTTTCATAGAAATAGTTAAATAGTTTTTTTTAGTATTCTGTTCATTTTGCAGAATAATACAAAATCATTTCAGGGCTGAATCCTTCAGTCCCTCGCATCCACTGTTGGACTTCCTCCTCACGGCCACAGGTTGGACTAAACTGCTTCTACTGCACAGGGAAGCAATACACCATTGGAGGTGTACTCTTCAGACCTGCTGCAAAGTGCTTCACCTGTGTTTGTATGAGTTTGATGAAGACTAACAGGGTCGGGGGTGCCGCTTACCTTCAGCAATGAGCCCATTTTTTTCAGCATTGTTTGCTTCAATAGAGCGAGACTCTTTACAGGCACCGCACGGAGGAAGTATGCGTCATTGTGCTTGCATTAGCTCTGTTTCCAGCTGTTTTATGACCATTTTCAAATAGAATATGAAAGAAGTTTTAATGCTTTGCTGATGTGGAAAAGCTGGAATATCTTGATAAGCATAAAAACAAAAGTTACAAGATTTGTGTTGAGCACATGTTTTCTTTAAGTGATCTCTTCTTGTGGAAGGTTTTAATGTCACACAAGGAGCATCATCAACAGTTTATCTGATGCACATATGAAAGTAGCGGATAGAGAATATAAATACATTTAAATGAAAAAGCATTGTGTTTATTGTCCTTTTTCTTTAGCCTTCATTACATGTTTAGCTATAACACTCTGATTAAACATACCAAGGAAAGAAATACACTCTTTGTTGAACATATTTTAACATTTTAACTGTCTCTAATGGGTGTGGTGTTAATGCTCCTATGTGTTTGTTGCTTGTGTTTGCTTTTGATTGTGGTGCACTCTTTGTCTTTAAGTGTCAAGTTCTTTGTGTGTCTCTATTCTGTCATTTTGCCTATGTTAAGTGTTTTCATGTGTCTGCACTGTCCTGGTTAGTTATAGTTCCTCACCTCCTGTTTTGTTTTGGTAGTCTTTTGAGCTCTTGTGTGGATTTTCTTTAGCTGATTGTTCACTCAGTACTGTGAGTTCATATTTGTCTTCATTCATAGATGATTTGTAACTCTGAGCCTAGGTGCTGTAGCACTAACGGGTCTAATCTTGTTGCCCTTATTGGAACACAGTTTTACTCTTGATTTTGGTGTTGCATTCTAAAACAGATTGTTAGTAATTGTAAAGTGTGCCTGATATGAGACCTGACCATCCTCAGCATTATAATGATGAGGTCATTGCAGTGGCTAATCTTAATTATCACTATGAGTTCTTTCTGATGAATATGTTCTCATCAAAGAGGTTGAAGAGGTAAATACTGATGTGTAGAAAGTGTGAAATGTAAAAAAATAAAGTATATATATCTATATATCTATATCTATCTGAGGGTTGTAAATATTTAGAAGTGAACAGTAGGTCAAATTATATTATTTGCATCTTAGACTGATAAGAGTTCATTTCATTGTTCAGATGAGGTGCATCTCTCTTAACGTTATTATCTTCCAGTTTCACTGGGATGTTAATCTGTCTGTGCAGTGCAGTCATCAAATGCATGACAGCGGCAGATAGGAAGTTGAAACTACTTTTAAAAACAGGTAGAAATGACCGAGGGGCAAAGTGAGTGGATGAGCTTCAGTCAGTGTGAGAGTGGCAGGAATCAGAAGTGAGTGGAGCAAAAGGGCAGGAGAAAAGTCAAGAAACAGGCAGGGAGGCAAAACCTGGCAGCTGATCAGAGAGGAAAGGACACCGAAGCTGCAGCAGGTATATGATAACAGAGAGCCAGGAGTATGTGATTATCATTGAGATAATGCTGTCAGACACCAGAAGCCAATGAAAACGCCTGCAGATGTCTCACATTGTCCTTTGGAAGTTGGATAAAATGAACACCAACTTAAACATTTGACATCATTCCTCCAACCAGCAGCTACACAGCAAACAGAGTTAACCCTTGAATTATTTAGTTGATGTTTACAGTCATTTAAATAAATTCCCACCCTTCAAACAAGCCTTAAAGTAGGAATATTTTAGCTGTTATGACTACAAAAGCAAATCTCCATGTTTCTTCATCCCTGTGTGCAGAGACTGAGACATACAGCTGTGTGAAAACAGTTTTCAGTCCTCTGTGTAGACAAAGAAACCCTTACTGTAAGGAGGGAGCAAATACCTGTAAATGCATTTGGTTAGTTGATCCTTAACAGGCATAAGTAAAACTGTAAATGTTTTTGCAGTTTGCTGATCTGGAGTGTTTAGGTGTGTTTTAACATAATGCCACAGAAAAGTGAGCTTGAATTCGTCCACAGTGATGTGATGGACTGAAAACAAATCTAAAAGTTATTGATGCTAAACATAAATCTACAAATGACTGAAAAATGTTGTGTTCTGCAGTCTTGAGACTGAAGAAGTCACTTGGATGAGAGACAAAATGTTTCTCCCGCTGAAAATGCTACGTCCAGATGAACAGAATCAACTTTGTGCGATTTCCTTAGCTGGATGGCTGGGCATGTTACAATTACATGGACAATTACTGCATCATTGGAATGAGGGAAGTTTGGAAGGTGTGAGGAATCAGGTAGCTGAAAATGGGAAGAATGAAAAGACTGGAGAGGAGCAGTGAGGGAACGAGCTACTTGTGGAGAAAGTGTAAGACTTTAAGTTTGCTGCTGTTACCCTGATGTTTCATCAGTGTCCACAATGAAGAGCAGCTTGTGCCCGTTTTAAAGTGTGAACTGGGCTGTAAATGTTTTTCTTTCACATAAGATTTTAAATAAGTTAACTGTTTTTGTTACCTGGGTACATGTAAAGTGTTTTATCATGTTCTTATTGTTTTATTCCATAAACATTTTGCTGACATTTCCCCCCATCCCTTGCAGGTATAAGGCCATAGTAAACCCCATGGACATCCAGACATCCAGCGCTGTCTTCTGGACGTGTCTGAAAGCTGTTTCTATCTGGCTGCTTTCCGTCCTGCTGGCTGTTCCTGAGGCTATTTTCTCCCAAGTTGTCTCCATGCAGGTACCATAACGTACATCAACTCCTGCAAACAGTACTAGTATTATAAGTTTCAAGTTTTATTGTCATATACAGATAAACAGTGTAGCCACATTAACCCATAATGAAATTCTTTGGCTCATTCTCCTCAGCTTTACATGAACAAGGCAACAACAAATACAACTACAGCAACAAATAACAAAATACTAAACTATAAAATATTAAGAGAATTTAAGACAGTTATTTGGTATTTACATTTTGTGCAAAAAAACTTGCGCAGTGAGGATTTTAAAGTGGTTAAAGTGACAGTGTGTGTAGAGTCCAGTAGTTGTAGTGAGTGTGTAATAGTGTGTGCAGAATGTCAGCAGTTCAAAAGCCTGATGGCTTGTGGGTAGAAACTATCTCTGTGTCTGCTAGTGTGGGTCTGAATGCTCCTGAACCACCACCTATCATCATCAATTTCAGGAGCGGGACCACGCCTCACTCACACCCCTTCCGGCCTAAGGCTATATATATATTCATGCCCCCCCCCCCCTTTTTTTTCCTTCTCTTCTCATTTTCCTTCTTTCACTTCTCGTTAATACATAAAGTTTGACAGACCATGTGACTTTCGTGCATTGCCTGCCGGGAACTCGTGGGAAAACAATCCAAGTACCGCATCAAACTCAAGCATTTGCAGCACCGCAAAACGTTCATTCTCCGGTTCCAATACCTTCTTGCTTTTTCTTTGTGCCCCAAAAAAGTTATGTACACAACGAAGGAGAACAATGCCGGTCCATATAAAGACAGACTTGATGAAAAGTCAAAGAAAAGATACGAGGAAAAAATCTATCAAGTAAAAGGGTTAGACCCATACGAGCACACAGAGTGGACAAAATACATTAGCCTGCTGCCCAACTTTCACCACACTCATATTTATAATCATATGGTTCTTGGAGTGAGTGCATACACTCATGAAGTTTAGTAATGTCAGGTCACGCAACAAGCCCAGGTACAGTTTACCGATGGATGGGTGCAGGACCTTGAAATGCACCGTGTAGAATGAAAGACCATCGTACGTATCATAAGTTTACCAGTCTTACAAATTGTCTTCATAAATACACATTCATTAACCGTTTATTAATATGACCTTTGAGCTCAACGGTAATTAATTAGCAGTGGAAATAATTTCTGGTTCATCACAGAAATGTAGCAGTGACAATAATACTGTATGCTGTAATCGTACTGAGCAATTAGTGATACAAAACAACTGTTTTACCCTGTGAATAAAAGTACATGTTTTTGTCAGTGTACCATAATAACAGAAGCGAAACGCAATATTGTGTCAGGACAATTTACTATTTATGCACAATAAACAAAGGAGCATAGCGCGACAATTTCTGTTCAGCGCCAGACTTGCTTGTAACCTATATCACCAATTATGTTAAGAAAAATGACGTATTAACTACTACAAAACTCTGACCTTTGTGGGAATGCTTGGAGCAGACTAACCTGTGAGCTGGAGAGTTCTGGGACGTTATATTTGATCTTTGAATGGCTGCAATCCAGGCCATCCATCGCGTCTTTGTTACTTCGGAAACATGGCTCAAACAATTTCTCTTCAACGACGTAATCCGATAACAACCGATCTCTTTACCCGTGGGCTTCCCGTGGCTGTCATGCGACCGGCTATTGCAGTTAATAATACAACAGCTTCTTGCCATTTTTTGTGTTTCTTTTTATCGCTGTGTAATGTAATTTAAATTGAAAGCCTACGTGCGCTAGTACCTCTTGCCACGAGTTCCCAGAATCCTTTGTGGTTTTACCCCTGAATGACGTCACATTTTCAATCTCTATGGGGATCTGCCCGGCCTGGGAGCCGCTGCCAGTCCCCTTCGATGCTTTCCCCAAACCGCAGCACCAGTTCATAGTTCATCGCTTATCGTTACCGAGGATGTGGTCCCAGCTAGTGAAGTACTAGTACAAGTATTAGAAAATTCTGCCCTGGCCTCAGCATCAGACCCTCTGGAGAGAAATGTGCAATGTCATTGGAGGGTAAAACGCTGCAGAATAATGTGGTAAATGTTTCACTTTACAGTCCATGTTCCCCTCCTTTACCCGAACACGTCTTCACACTCCCCCCTTGCCCCAGTGGCCACAGGCTGGGCATCGATCTGCTGCGTTTTCGTGCTGGGATGGTGGATGACGAGAGCTGATGAAATGTCTCTGCTCGCTGATGTAAGAAACGTATTAGGGCAATCTCACGCAGGGTGACACAAAACAACCAGGATCGTTGTTTCTGAGCGATTTATAGAATATTAACGTGCTGCGTTTCCTCTGTCATAGGAAACATTTAGTTTGTGTACCTGCTGCGTCCACGCTGTTGGAAACGAGTTTCTGCTTTTCATTCTGCCCCCTCCCATCCTGTATTTGTTATTTGTTTCCTTCTTGCTTCATTTCTCTTCACTGATTTTCTTTCTCTGTTTATCTGTTCCCTTTTTATTTCTCCTCCCTCGTCTTCATCACACTGAATACTTTTCTACATAATCTCCTCCTCTCCATCTCCTTGTTTCATTTCCTCATTCTTCCTTCAGCACTTCTCGGACATATTATTCATCTTAATGTGTCTAAGAACAAAAACACTTTCTGTTTTATTTCCTTTCCACTCCTCTCTTTTCCTTGCTGTCTCCTCTTTGTCCTCTCTCCTTTCCTAATTTCCTCTCCTTGTTTCCTCTCAGGGTCACAGGGACAACACAAATGTCACCTTTGTGAACTGCGTGCCCTACCCGCTGTCCAATCAGATGCATCCTAAGATCCACTCAGTGATGATCTTCCTGGTTTACTTCCTCATCCCTCTGGCCATCATCTCTGTGTACTACTACCACATTGCCCGCACGCTCATCAAGAGTGCCCATGACATGCCGGGGGAAGTCAGCGAGCACACCAAGAGACAGGTGACTGCTGGATGATGAGTGAATGAGTGAATGAGTGAATGAGTGTCACGTTGTGCCATGGAGAATTTCTCTGGACCACAAAGAAAACATAAAGCTGTGAAGTCACGCAGGAGCAAAGTGAGTTAATAGCCTCCTGTGATTTGTGAATCTTGGGGGAGATAAAGCTTCTGTAGTTATGTTTAGGTGAGATCGACTCGGACGTTTTTGCACCCACACCTCCCGTTCTCGGCAGCTTTGGAGGCCTCGGTAAACAGCTTGGTCACGAGGGAGGCTCGGCGCAGGGCCTGCGCCAGCCGAAATGAGTAATCACTTTACACAAGCTTGATCTTCACAGATGGAGGAGAGGTCAGGCGGAGGGGAAGGCTGAATTATTAAAGCCCAACCGGCAGCAGGTCAGATCAGGTGTACACACTCGGTGAAGGAGTGGCAGAGCTGGGAGTCCCTGCTGTGTCTCCAGAGCATATGCTGACAATAATCAGTGCTGATGGAAAGTCCAGTTTAATGTTCCTCATCACTCTGATGCAATCAGAGTCTGGTCATACTCACCACTCTGAGTTTCTCTTGAAAAGAAAAGTTTTTACTTCCTGTCTTTCCAGCCATCAGTCAGAACCGACACTTCCTGGAGGTTTTCCACATTAAAAGCCTGATTCTATGCGCCATCTGTAAGTCTTTTATTTTCCGTGAACTGTCTGTGCTGAGTGCAGTCAGTCACACCGTGAGTAGAGCTGTTAGCATTGACAGCAGAACCACTGACAGTGCTGACAGAGCCTGAGACAAGGTTCGTTTTGTTCTTTGGAGATTTGACTGGACAAAAACATTCAGATCAAACTCCGGCAGCTCTGACGCGCTTAATGTTGACTTTTTCTCTTCTCAGTAAGACTTTACCTGGAGTCACTGTGAAGGTTTCACTCATTTCAAGTGACAGAAATGGACATTTCAAAGACACTACATCAGACTAAACACACAAACTGCAGTTTATAAAGGTATAATGTATGACAGAAATGTGTGTATCTCATGCATACTTCAGACTACATGCTGCTTTCACTCAGTTTGTGTTTCTGTAATCAGAGTTTCTCAATGTCTCAGATCTCTCTCGACTTTGCATTTTTCTAATCACATTTAACTTCCGCTCAACTTGATTCGCCTCACTCTGGATCTGAACTGTGGTTGTTAAAACTTAGCCTGAGACGTGACAGTGACTGGCCTCAGACTTGGTCTGAGATCCCACTGAGCTCAGACTAATGACTTTGTCTCTGGGAGCAATGCGTGTTCAGCAGGATTGGTGTTGCAAGCTGATATAAAGGCTAAGAATTTGTGCTCCCTCTGCTCATTTTTGTTTGTAGTCATACTATAAATCTAGTTTCATAAAAAGGAAAAACAAATAAGTAAATAAATCAACACAAAATTATAGCCAGTGATTTTTAGTTTGAGAGGAGTAATGAATTACAGTGGAACCAAGCCAGAATACAGGGAGTGCAGAATTATTAGGCAAGTTGTATTTTTGAGGAATAATTTTATTATTGAACAACAACCATGTTCTCAATGAACCCAAAAAACTCATTAATATCAAAGCTGAATGTTTTTGGAAGTAGTTTTTAGTTTGTTTTTAGTTTTAGCTATTTTAGGGGGATATCTGTGTGTGCAGGTGACTATTACTGTGCATAATTATTAGGCAACTTAACAAAAAACAAATATATACCCATTTCAATTATTTATTTTTACCAGTGAAACCAATATAACATCTCCACATTCACAAATATACATTTCTGACATTCAAAAACAAAACAAAAACAAATCAGCGACCAATATAGCCACCTTTCTTTGCAAGGACACTCAAAAGCCTGCCATCCATGGATTCTGTCAGTGTTTTGATCTGTTCACCATCAACATTGCGTGCAGCAGCAACCACAGCCTCCCAGACACTGTTCAGAGAGGTGTACTGTTTTCCCTCCTTGTAAATCTCACATTTGATGATGGACCACAGGTTCTCAATGGGGTTCAGATCAGGTGAACAAGGAGGCCATGTCATTAGTTTTTCTTCTTTTATACCCTTTCTTGCCAGCCACGCTGTGGAGTACTTGGACGCGTGTGATGGAGCATTGTCCTGCATGAAAATCATGTTTTTCTTGAAGGATGCAGACTTCTTCCTG
>NW_024582593.1:264137-266637 GCF_018398535.1 Haplochromis burtoni | reverse complement strand
TTGTTTGTTTGTTTTTACTTTGAAAACAGCCAATGAATGGCTCACTTAACATCCTGGATTTGGATCCTCCTCTGCTTACTCCACAGCACTTTCTGAATCTTGTTGTAGTTCTGTTAGCTGTGGTTCATTTTGAAACAGCAGCTGTTAGTAGAACATTGCAGTACAACCTAAGCCCATGATGTGAAATGATATACAGGGTGGGCCATTTATATGGATACACCATAATAAAATGGGAATGGTTGGTGATATTAAAGTCCTGTTTGTGGCACATTAGTATATGTGAGGGGGCAAACTCCTCAAGATGGGTGGTGACCATGGTGGCCATTTAGAAGTCGGCCATCTTGGATACAACTTTTGTTTTTTCAATAGGAAGAGGGCCATGTGACACATCAAACCTATTGGTAATGTCACAAGAAAAACAACGGTGTGCTTGGTTTCAATGTAACTTTATTCTGTAAGTTTTTTCTTTTTTTAAGCTGAAGTTTCTCATGAAACCTTTGATGCTAAACACAGAGAACTCATTACATGAAAGCTTTTATTTTTTTCCCCTTTAGCCCAGCAGCCGGCTTAACTTTCATTTTCATGTGACAGTTGAGTGACAACTCCAGAATAACAAAAGGATGGTGTGCTTTTTGACAATATTCTCTTTGAGATTAGGCTGCAGATCAATCCGATGTGAGGGAATTACAGCCATCAGCCTGGCAGGTTGCATTGAACTTTCTGGTGGCACTCTGGCTCTTGTCAGTTTTACCATCTAAAATAAACACAAAATAACTTACATCAGTTTTGCTTCATCAATTCGGAGGTCTAAAAATGACAAAAAAAAGAGCAATTATTTAGCTATATAGAGCTTTCCAGTGCTTTCCAGAATTTACATCGATTTATTTTCAGAAGTTGAGGCTCAACTCACAGAGCAGTGAGGTTTTTTATGAATTGTTTTATGTAAAGAAATGCCCACTGTAAATGAAAGCCCACAGTTACCCACACAGGTGCACATGCAGAGTAAAACTACTGAAAAAGTCCTGTATGTATTGGCTGCTAAGCCAATTCTCACAAATGATTGGAAGTGTCATCTACCCATTGTTGTAATTAAGGAGAAAGGAATTGAGTAAGTCAGGTGACATCACTGCAAAGCCACAAAGATGACTGTTATTTGCTATAGCGAGGAAGTCGGGGTGGATGGATGGGTCAGCCTTCACGCTTCCTCTCAATTTAATGAAGTACTCATTTCAAACCAAACTCTGTTCTTTCTCTAATCTTTTTTCACGTCTGTCTGAAGCAGACCCCACAGCTTTACCATATCGCTGCCACATAATAACAGAAAACAGACATCTAGCTACTTTCTAGCTTAGTTTACCTTTCCCCTTTGGCTAGTGAGTGAAAAACATAGTTTTTGGTCATTTTTGGGGGGCTTTTCAAAATGTAACTCATGGCAACTTACAAAACAAACTACATGTTTTAGTTAAACTTGGGCACGAAGGGGGAAAGAAACAAGTGTAATTACATACAATCTAATTTTCTGTTGTAGCTTGTTTCAGCTGTGTAGTTCTGCAGCACATTAACAACTTGAATCACTGCAAGTGACAGCTGATTGACAGCTGCAGAATTGAGCAAAATAATGCGCGAGGTGGGTAAGAGGAACTGGAACACTTGTTTCCAGTGTCAGTGCTGATGTGTGGCTGCTGTGGAGGATACAAGCCTGAAGCAAATCACGAATGAGGCTGGGACCATCACTGCACTGACTCGACTTGCAGCATTAAAAATAAATATAAAAATAAATAGAAGACAATAGAAGAAATATAGACTTTCTCAGGACTCAGTAGACATCGAGCAAGAAAAGGATGAAACTCATGAATAAGAGTGAAGTATTGAAAGTCTCAAGGATTTGGTTCAAGATATGTATAAAGTTATGGAAAATAATTATATCCTGTAGAAAAGAGAGAGTTTGATGATGTTTACTTCTTGTGTTTAAAGCCTCTTAGTAAGACTATCACGAGTAAGACCAAATGTGGCTGAGGTCAGGATACAGTGCAGGGCAGCCATATTTACTGCACTAGCCTAGAAAAACATTTTTCCATATGGAGTCCATCCTGTGTGTGAATGATGGAGGATGAACATGACGTGCTGCAAACAAAGAAAGAAGTGTTTGAATACTGATGATACGAGCACAAAGAAAATAAACCTGCCTGAAAACCTGTGATGAAGAAGAGCAGGAGCAACATCAGCAAACTACATGAGCTGCTGTCACATAGTTTAAAGTTACAGTGGTGTCGACGGGCTGGTGAAAGAAGTAGACCCTGTCAAGATCGGCACCAGACAAGTATTTGGAAGGTCTTTGCTTTCTGTGACTGAGGTTTGAGAAAGATCATGATTACAGGTGAGAAAAAGGTAACTGTTAACAGCAGGTTTCTGACTGAAGTTGTCCTCAGCCTGGCTGCCCCTGGGTGGGTCCAGGATGGGCGTGAGGTTCTGGGGGCGCTCCGTCTCTGGGCTGGGGCCC
>NW_024582593.1:260912-262145 GCF_018398535.1 Haplochromis burtoni | reverse complement strand
CCAGGTGATTGATATATGCATTTTTTTTCCTTTTCTTTTTCTGCTCACTCTGTTGGTTTTTGGTTTTTGCCCTTCTCCCCCGTCCCTCTTCTCAGCTGTTTCTCTTTCCCTCTTTCTTACTCCCCTTCTTTCCCCCAGTAAAGCCTGTCCCATATTCAGTAAGTGAAAATAAAATAAACAATAAAAGGTGAATCAAATGGACCATTATGGCAAGGCTGGGATGGTCAATTTGGTAAAGTAAATCCGTTGGGCATCTTTCTTTGCCTTTAGACAACAATTCTGATGGCAAAAGAGCCAAACGGGACAGGCAGAAAAAAAAAAGAAGAAAAAAAAAAGAAGTTGTCCTCATTGTCACGTGTGTGATGGCAGACCGTAAGGATGTGAGGAAATTGGACCCAAATGCAGGATGTGGTGCAATGAAAGCAGTGTGTCTATTTACAGTGTAGTAAATATTACACAACAATAAATCCACGTACATTCCCTCTACGCCCGTGCTGTGTTTTCTTCCCAATAAGTCTGTGCTCCATGCTCTCCGCTCCTCTGTGTCCGCACACCCTCTGCCCTCTTGTGTTCCACGCTCCTCCTGAGGGGAAATAACAGAGGCAGCCATCAAGACATTTAATTCCAGCAGGCACACACTTAGGCTACGTTCACACTGCAGGCGAAAACGCATCAAATCCGATTTTTTTGACCCTATGCAACGCATATCCGATCATGGTATGACAGTGTGAACGGCACAAATCTGATATTTTCAAATCCGATCTGGGTCACTTTCGTATGTGGTACTGAATCCGATACATATCCGATGTTTTAGAAAGCGACTGCTGTTTGAACGGTCATGTCGCATTAAATCCGTCTTTTACGTCACTGACACAAGACAGATGCCACTTATCAGCTCTGGAGAAGCACCTGATAAGACATCGCGAACGCTTCCTGGCCATCCAGTGTAGATTTCAGTGAAACTGTTGGGAAGACAACGTTGGAGAAACGTGAACATTTTATTTGTACTGTATAATCTGCAGATTCTGACAGAAGTCTGCAACTATCCTTTGAAGCACCGCTCCTCTAAAACAGCAATAAGGATAATTATGAGGTTATTTACATTATTATGTAAATAACAAAATAACTTAAAACAAAAATTGGAAAACGTAAAGTCCAAAGTCTCTATATTAAGGGCCATCAGTCAAACAATATTGTTTGCTCTGGGTCTAAACAGAGCGTGTTGTGTGTGAC